>NW_011889297.1:313116-368116 GCF_000151845.1 Pteropus vampyrus | reverse complement strand
TGTTCTTTTCTTGTTGAGATAATCTCTTTGCTCCCCTGTAAGTGACTCATTGACTTGTCACTATTACCATAGATGTATTTGTATCGTTTTTTTTTCTTTCCTAATGATATTGATGCTAATGATTTTTGAATTTAATTTAATGTGGTGGAATTTGGGAATTTGGAATTTTTTTTCTTTTACTTTTCACTAGGTAAAGGGAGGGACCCCTTTTCCTCTCCCTCAGCTGACCATCTGTGAATATTTCTGCAGCCCTGCAGTTGCCCCAAACAGCCTTTTTCCTGCATCTTCTGTCCTCAGTCATGCCAGTCTGGACATGCTCTGTTGTGCCCTGTGACATAACTGCTCAATATTTCTATTGCTTTTACTGTATTTTAGATGTTGTAGAGAGATAAAAATCAAACAGAAACAAGGAAGTTTCAGAGTATAATAATGCTAGAGAGAACTTTTGTTCAAGGAACATTCTGCATTTGGGCTGTTTCTTCTCCTAGTACTGGGAGTTCCCACATTGCAGCACTGCTAAGTCATGACAGTTTTGTGTCTGGGATTTACTTTGGGCAAAATATTCTCTTCTTCAAGATGCTTTGGTTATGGTTTTCCTTCTAAGCTTGTCCCTTCCCTAACCTAAAAGATCTGAACTGGAAGCAAAAAGGCTGAGACTCTGCCTCCTGTCAGAAGGATTCAACTGCCTCCAGTACCAAGTAGGTTTAAGGCGAGGTTCCGCACTGCAATCATTTTGAGGGCCTGGTCATTCCTGTTCCCATTTGCAAATTGTTTAGGCAACACTGATAGGAGTCTATGAAGGGGTCAAAGCAGAGTCTACCTGACTAAAATTATCAACTGCCTGTAAATTATTGACCTGGACAGGAGCCAAGCCTGACAGTAACCTTTTAGAGCAAAGAACAGGGGTAGGCATGGAAAGAAACAGTGTTGGCCCAATATATGTAATGGTAGTTCTTACCATTCAAGTTACGTGAGACTTCCCCCATTGCTAGTAGATTATATGGGCAATCTTCCATGGCTCCTTCCTTCCCATATTCCTATCTTCCTTCCTTCTCTTGCTTTACTGGCACAGGAGGGTGGCTGGTATTGAAATAGTTAAAACACTTCTGGCACTTGAAGAAGGCCCTGTTTCCAGCATTCTCTCATCTCAGGACATTCGAAGCAAGTGAGGATCCCAGGGGAACTTTTCCCTGTGGTGAAAAGATCTGAGAGAGAGATGCTACCCTCAGGCTCATTTTTGGCAGGCTTTTCACTTGTGCACAACTAACTTCCACCACAAAGAGGCAGGTTTCCTGTGGATGCAGGAGTACTTATTCCTCCTCCCCATATGACTTCTTGTGTGGATAGACCTTGAACACCAAGGAGAATGGGATACAAAGGAGTGAGGATTGGCCCTGCTATGAAGAACCACTCTAGTGAAGAATCTGCAGATTGTGAGTCTGTTCTGGACCCCAGGGGAAAAGACTTCATCATGAAAGGACCTCAGCTTACTGAGCAGCAGCTATGGCTGCATGGGGCCCTCAGCGTAGCTGGCTTGATTGCTGTTCTATGTCTTCTGACACAGACCAGTCCCTGCCCAGCCTGATAATTTTTTTCTGTAGGAATCAAATTTCAAGCTGTTTTAGCTTCTTTTCCACCACACCCAAATCAGACTTGTGAGTAAACCAAGGATAAGTTTGAATTGAGCGAGGGCTGGGCCTCGGGACTGATCACCAATACTCAGCACATGACCCTGCTACTTAAGCCCTCTTGGCAAGAAACCTGGTACCCAGTGTGTAAGTTAAGATGATCTCCTTGGCAAACAGAATGTGTTTGAATGACTGTGCAGGCCTCCCTTGAACTTACATCCTTTTCCTACTTGCCATTCCTCCCCACAAGACTTGGCCTTGATATGTTTCTCCGGGGTCTTGGGGCACTCCAAAATGGGGTGCTTAGATAAGTCCCTGGACCTACAATATCTCTTGGCCAAGCTCCTTTGACTCCACACTACCCTGGGCCTGTGCCCAGAATTCCAGGATCAGGGATATCACCTCTCACCACCGACCTCTCATCCACCCATCTCTCACCCACCCAAACCACTGGCCTCATCAGATGCCAATAACTTGTGGAAACAAGAAGAAATCAGTTTGCCCTTGGTCGTAGTGTTCCCCCAGCCTATGGCAGCAAATAAGACCAATGGCCAGCGGCCTCAAGGGGAGCCCCATTATCTGGGCTCATGGTCTAAGCTTATTCTGTGTCCTCACAGCAATGCTATTCCCCAAGAACTCTGTAAATCTCTATGTCTGCATGGCCCTGAGCTCCTTTTTCCTCAACCCAACGAGGCCTAGATTTGCTCTTCAAAAGGCTTTGCTAATGTGTTCTGTGGGCTCTGCTGTGGGATAATCCTAACACAGAAACCCAACTCCCCTTTCTCTCTCCCTCTCTCCCCTTCTCTCTACATGTATAGCTCTAATGGATTTATAAGGACAGCAACAAGAGAGTTCTAATAATTCTACTGTAAAGCCAAATAGTGATCTTTTAGTGCTTTGGGGATGGGGTGGGCTGGGGTGGCTGGATGGGCAACAGTGATTTTAATTACCCCTGCTGCTCTGCATTTGCCAGTTTATTATTTTGTTTCTTCTATCTGACTGTTTGACCCTGTCAAACAAGTGTCAAAGTTGTGTGTTTAAAAAACTGTTTAACAACAAAAATATGATGTTGTAATGACACAAAGCCTTATAAAAATATTTATGGAGTTCAATAAAAGAAGTAAAAAGACACCTCCAGGCATAGCTCTTGTGTCATTTTTGTGTGTGTGTATGTGTATACGTATGTGTTTTACAATCGAAAAATAAAGGGAACTTACCTGGTGTGGGGGGAAGCTTACCCCAACCTAGTCTTGGCTTGCAAGCCCTGCTGTACCATTGCCGGATTTTCCTTGGGCTGTGACTTTCCATTTTATTTCTTGAAGAGCTAGTCACAAGAATCAAGTTTGATTCTGTAACCAAGGTCATTTCAAGTTTCTTTATGGTTGGGACTGTCCTTTAGGTCACCTCGCTCTTTGACCAGACTTGAAAGCCCATTCCTGACCTTCCCCCTTTTTTTTACAGCTACAAGTTCAATAACTGCTCTGGGCACTCATGGAAACATAAAGGCTGTTTTTTGGACCCAGCCAGAAACCATATCACTTAGGAATCTCCTTCTCACAGTTCTCTCCAAATGCTAGCCTCATGTCCTCAGACAGACACATTCCTTATCCATTCCCCAAAGTGGGCGGAGTAACTACTATTTCTTTCATCGTGGTGTCACCTATACATAGATGCCCCTTGCTGCCCACAAGGCCCCAAAGTTGTATCTTATGCTGCCCATGCAAGACACAATAGTGGGTCTGTTCTGGTACTGCCTCACCTGCCTTTCTTGAGAGCAACTAAACACTGACACTAATAAACATGGGTAAAATAATAAACTTACCAAAAGGGTCCAGATAATTGTTCCAACCTACAGAGTTGGGCGGAAAAGCAGGTATTGTGCCTCAGGGTTAGAATGTAAGCCCTATCTGTGTAGGCCTTGGGGATGCCTCCTGCCCCAGGATTTGGAGAAAGTGATGATAAACCGTCTCCTTCAGTAAACTTTACCCTTTATTTCTTGGCTCTCTCCTCATTTAAACTATTTCTTTACTATCCTTACCCTTTCCCTTTTCCATGGGGTCTGCCATCTCTCTCCATCAAACTCAGAAAGCTCAGTTCTCAGCAGCCAGCCTCCCCAGCTTCCAGACATGAATCTCAACTACCTCCTGCAGAACATGAGTAGTGCTCCCTGACTACCTTCTAAGGATCCTAGAGTGGAGAGAGGGGAGACAAATGGTGGAAGTCTTATACTCCTGGATGCAGCTGGTTCTCTCCTAAGGTACCTAAATTCGAACACATCTGATCGCCAAAAGAATTATTTCTGAAAGCCCCATATGGTCCACATGATAAATCCATATGGCTGTACTACTTAGAAACGTATTTGCTTAGAACATTTACCTACTTCCTGCCCTCGGTTTTATTAAAAAGCACCCTATATTCACTGATAGAGTGCTGCTATGTTCATTGATGGAAGTGCCACTTGCCTCTGTAATTTCTAAGTTTCCAATTTCCTTTGTCTAATTACTAAGTTTCTCCCCTTGACAGGGCATAGAAGGGGCATTGTATTTAAGTACTTTCAGGAGGCCTTTAAAAGTGAAGGGCCACAGGGCCTTAACCCATCCCAAGGTCATTGTGTCAAGGATGACGGTCTCTTGCTCTATTAGTATTTTCTGGGAGGCTCGGGCTGGGAGAGATATCTTTGTGGTATGCCCAGATGGCTAGAACTAGAATGGAGAAAGGATACTCATCCCAGCTTCCAGGAAAGGCCTTTTCCTAAACAAGTCATCCTTGACCTATTTCTATCCTGGAAAGGTTCAAAGAGAGATTGAGGCCATTCTCCTTACCTGGTAAGGTATAAATGTCTATGAAATGAAAATGACTCATTATTTTCTAGATATCCAGGCACTTCCCTTCCCAGTGAGGAAACCCCTAAATATAAAGAGCTCATGCCTGTAACTCCTAGAAGTTCCTTCTTCAACTTTTCTGTTCTTATTCCTTTCCGTACTCACATAGGAGACACAAACCCAGCCCCTCTGTATTATAGCAGTACGAAAGAACCTTGGATAAGTCACTTCTCCTATTCCAGGCCTGGGTACCTCATCTGGATCTAGGCCAGTGGACAGAGTGAAGCACACAAGATCATCCATGGGCAATATAAGAAAATGTTATAACTTCACTGTTATCTAAAAAATAAGAAAGGTCTTAAGCTGACCCAATAATTAAATATGGATTGTCAGTAATACACGATTATAATTTATAAAATGTACACCTATATTAGGAAGGTGTGCTCAGAAATGATTTTCCAATGGGGTGCATGATCCAAAAAGTTGGGAGAACACCATTCCATATTTCTTTAAGATTTGTTGAACACTTACCATATATACAAATCCTATTCTAATTACATTGCATATATTAAATCAATTTAATCATCACAACAGCCCTATGAAAAAATGCCATTAGTTAACTATTTTGCATATGAAGTAACTGAGGCACATGTTGGTTAAGTAAATTGTCCAAAGTCAAATGAGTGACAGAGCTTGCACTCAAACCCAAGCTATCTGGCTGTAGAGTTTGCACTTTTAACCACTTGGTTAAACTAAAAAGATGAATGAATTGAAAGCCCAAATCCAAACTTCTGCTATAATATGGATATACTAATCCCAAATCATAATTTTTTAGCAAGATTTTAAAAATTTCTGCCTAGCCATCTACTCCTCCAAGCACTCTGGAGCCAAACTACCTTAGTTCAAATTCCAGCTCCATGATCTACTTTCTGGCTATGGGACCATAGGTAGATGACATCCCCTCTCGAGCCTCATTTTCTTCATATGTCAGATGGGAATAAGAGTAGTTAGTAATTACTTCACATAATTGTCGTAAGGAGTAAATCAGTTTACAGCTAACATGAAAAACAGCACAATGCCTAGGACATAGTAAGCATTCAAATTGTTAAAATTGGGGTGTCACAGTTTCTCAAACTGTATGACCCAGTAGCAATTCCACTCCTAGGTATATATCTAAAAGACATAAAAACATGTCTACACAAACTTGTACATAAATGATCATAGCAGTTATATTCATAATTGCTAAAGGTGGGAACAACCCAAACATCCATCAACTGATGATGGATAGACAAAATGTGGCATATCCCATAAAAAATGAAATACTGATACATACTAGAACATGGATCAGCCTTGAAAACATTATTCTATGTAAAAGAAGCAAGATTCAAAAGACTTTCTTTCGTATGATTCTACTTATATGAAATATCCAGAATAGGCGAATCTATAGAGACAGAAAGTAATTTACTGGTTGCCAGGAGCTGTGTAGTGCACTGCTAATGGGTACAGGGGTTTTGGGGGATGACAAAAATGATCTAAAATTGATTGTGTGTATGGTCATACAATTCTGTGATTATACTAAAAAGCACTGAATTATATACTTTTGAAAGGTCGAATTTTATATTATGTGAATTATATCACAGTAACACCATTACAAATAAAAGGAAAGGGGCCTTAATGCAACACATTTTTCCTCCTAGGCTCTTGAAGATTCCCCAACATATCTCTCCAAATTTTCCTCAAAGACAAACCCCTGTGCCACTTCCCCTGCCTATATGAAAGATATTTCTCAAATAAATTACATGACCTCCCCTTTCCCTCTGCCTGAGTCCCAGCTTTCTTTCCATTATCCCAGCAGAGGTCCATGGCCCCACCAGACTAGATTTGTCCCTGGAGAGATGTAAGGGTGGAGAAGGGGCTGCGTAAGCCCCTTCTGAACTTTCTGTTCAAAAAACAAATTGATTGATCTATGTATAGACTTATGCATTATTCTCCATATATACATTAGGTCTTTAACAATTAAGCCAATTAAAAAAAAGATTGTGGCATCTTAGTGCTCTTTTAAGGTAAAAAATATTTGGCAGCTTTCTATCAAAAATATGTCAGCTATATTATGAATTTTAAAATTTCATTTATTTCATTTCTTTTACTTCCAAAATTCCTTTAAAAAATTGATAAGTTTTTCAATGAGGGAATTACAATCACATTGCAAAGTCTGTTTACCAGTTCATGGGATCAATACATTTACCTCAGAAGCTCTGATTGTTCACACAAGCAAACTCAAATATATGAAAAAGTGTGTTTCTTTTTAAAACTCATCATGGCCTTTTCTGAGTGGTTGGAGGTTAGCTGATCAAGGGAAAGTCCTGCTTTGATGAAGTTATTCAAATCATTATGTTGTAACTAGAAAAAGGAGCTCATTTTAAACGCTTTTTTGTAAGAAATTAGACAGCTTGAATATGATGCTCACTTCCTTTGAAAGAACATCACATTTTGTTAAGTGAAAATATATATATATTTTTTGCAGAGAACCTACTGCTCTCATATTAGTTAAAAGTGATACAATATTCAGTTTTAATACCAGCACACAAAAAGAGTTTAGTGTCGTTTAATTTACAAACCAGTGAGCAAAACAGATTAAGTGCTGAGTTAGTAAACTGTGAACTTTGGATTTCTTTAATATACTAACTCTGGCTCTGCCAATTACTACCTAGGTAGATCACTTAACCTTTTGGTATCTCAGTTTCATCAAAATGGGAATAATAATCTTAGCCATTTTCCAGGATAACTACAAGGAATTAATTAGATAATTTATGCCAAGTCCCTAGCACAGTGCTTGATTCACAGAAAGAATAAAGAAGGGCAACTGTTCTTATCATTACTGTTACTGCTATTGATACTAATACTTACTGAGGAAACCAAGGGATGAGTTTTGTCCATGCTTAGTTGGACCAGAGCCAGCCCTCTAGGGTTAGGTATAGTGATGACAGTGGGAATTGAAGTAAACATACCTTAGAAGAAAAGTACAACAGAGGAAAATATTTGGGCCACTTGATAAGCAGGCCCTTCCCTTCCAAGGCCTGTGACTAAAGATTCTGGATTGGTTTTGATGAAGGGAGGTGGCTTTCCCTTATAACTCTTCATTCGTGTCTGTTTTTTTTTTTTTTTTCCCCCTCCCAGGAAACAGCTCAGAACAGAAACTTGCCTACATTTTAACACAGAAATGAAATTCCAATGTTAGAACTTCAGGCTTCAAATAGCAAGTGGCAAAAGAGACTCAATTACTATGAAATCAAAAGTAGGACTTCTACTCCGAAGTGACAAATTAAGCCCATACATTTTTTCTCTCTTAACTCTCATAAGTTTCGTTGAAATGACAAAATAAGTATAAAA
Organism: Pteropus vampyrus; assembly: GCF_000151845.1. Classification (NCBI taxonomy): domain Eukaryota; kingdom Metazoa; phylum Chordata; class Mammalia; order Chiroptera; family Pteropodidae; genus Pteropus; species Pteropus vampyrus. The sequence continues at coordinate 360,276 of NW_011889297.1, read as the reverse complement.
TCAAAGAATCTATCAGGGCTGCATAACAAGCTGTATAAAGGATAAATCAGAAAATTTTGAAGAATTTTTGGAAGATAATAGGCAGATAGGCAGATTAGTAGGAAAAAAAGACAAAGCTGAGATATCGGCAACTCATTGCAGGCAAAGTGGGACCTTCCTAAAAAGTGGTTATACTGATCTACCCTAAAAAGCTCAACTCTCCTTCAAATTCCAGCAAGAACTTGGCACAATAGGAGGCTGTGAGGCAATTGGTGGAAGAATGGCAGGGCTTTAGAAGCTCTGCTAATGCCTCATTCAGTGAATAATGAGTGGGGGCTGTAGCCACCTCCATGATGTAGCTTCTGAGGACCTCTTTGGGTGCATTTAATGAAGAAGCTTCCAAAAATCAGGGTCAAGGCCCAAGAAAGAAGGCCAGTGTCCTGGATCTCCCTAATGAAAGACTGCAGCAGACCTGCACCAGACCACAGACCTGCAGCAGCAATATCAACTGGAAGATTGTTAGAAATGCAGAATCACAAGCTTCATCTCAGTTCCTGTTGAATCAGAACCTGCATATTAACAAAATACTAAGGTGATTCATGTACATGTTAAAGTTGGACACAGCTTCAGGTAACTTTAGGCCCCCTGAACAAGTGTAGAGGTGGAAAAACAATGGCTCATTACAAATTCTTCCTACATATTCTGAAGATAAGTCCATCTGTTGGCTTCTTCATATTCATCCACTATACCCATTTATAGAACTCAACATCTACCATTTATTCCAGTGGTTCTCAATCATGGCTACATATTAGAAATATTTGGTATACTTTTGAAAACTGCCAATGTCCAGTATCTACACCCAGTGCGGTTCTACCTCACTTTTACCACCCAATTTCAGGTGGGTGCATGTGATTGGTGGAACCCAAGTCACACCCAGACCCCTGGTCATAAGGGTGGTCTGCAATAGAATTGTGGAAGGATGGCTTGGATGTGTAACATCAATCCACCATAGCCATCACAAATAATAACAAAAAGAAAGAAAGAATAGCAATTTTGGTTCAGCACAGAATTCATGTCACAAGGTATTAAGTGCATGGACTATAAAGGGCTATTTTATGACAGAAGGTAAAACCTACTGAAGAGAAATAATAGTCATAAAATTTATATACGGAAAAACACAGTACAATATATAAAGCAAAAATATTTTAACAAAACCTCCAAAAATAAGTTGACAAAGCCAAAATTATAGTAGAAATGTTTACATATTACTCTCATAATTTGACAGATTAGAAAAAATGAGTATGGACATACATAATTTTAATGACATAATTAGAAATCTTGGTTAAATACAAATATAGATATTTAAAACCAAGCACATATTTTTAAGCATGCACAAAACATTCATAAAAGTTAATCCTATACTAGGCCATAATGTAAATTTTTAAAATTTCAAAAAATAGAAATCTCACACATCACATTCTTTAATCACAATGCACTAAAACTAGAAAAGATCAATAAAAGGAAGGGAGGAGAGGAGAAAAATCTTCACTTGCAATGAAAAAGAAAACCTATCATATAACTCTTACCTTAAAGTCATACTCACAACTGAAATTACAGACTATTTAATAATTAATACCAACACTACCTGTCAAAGCATAAGTAATATGACCAAACATTAACAAAATCAAAATCTTTTTTTAAATTTTATATGTTTATTTTATTTTATATTAGTTTCAGATACACGGTACAATGGCTTTTTGTTATTATTTGTGATGGCTATGGTACATTTATATCATTTATGAAGAGATCCCTCTGATTACATCTGACACTACATACAGCCACTATATTCCTTATGCTGTACTCTACATCCCTGTGACTGTTTTGTAACTACTAATATGTACTTCTTCATCCATTGACCTTTTTCATCCAGCCCCGCAAAGCCCTCTCCTATGGCAATCATCAGTTTATTCTGAATCTGTTTTTACTTAGTTTGTTCATTCTTTTTGTTCTTTAGATTCCACATGTAAGTGAAATCATATGGTATTTATCATTCTCTGTCTGACTTATTTCATTCAACATAATAACCTCTACATCTAGCCATGCCATTGCAAATGGTAAGATTTCATTTTTGATGGCTGAATAATATTCCATTGTATATATGTATCATTACTTCTTTATCCAACCGTGTATTGATGGACATTTAGGATGCTTCCAAATCTTGGCTATTGTGAATAGTGCTACCATGAACATAGGAACAAACTAGTGTTTTGTTTTCTTTAGTTAAATATCCAGAAGTGCAATTGCTGTGTCAAAGGTAGTTCTACTTTTAATCTTTTGAAGAATCTCCAAACTGTTTTCCATATTGGCTGTATCAATTTGCAATCCCACCAACAGTGCATGAAGGTTTCCTTTCCTCCACATTCTGTCCAACACTTGTTATTTTCCAATTTACTGATGATAGCCAATCTGACAGGTGTGAGGGAATATCTCATTGTGGTTTTAATTCATGTTTCTCCGGCAATTAGTGATCTTCAGTGTCTTTTCATATGTCTATTGACCATCTGTTTGTCATCTTTGGAGAAATATCTATTTAGGTCTTCTGCCCATTTTTTAATTGGATTGGTTTTCACTGTTGTTGTTGAGTTGTATGAGTTTGTTATAAGTTTTGGATATTAACCCTTTATCAGATGTATCATAGGCAAATGTCATCTCCCATTCAGTAGGCTGTCTTTTTGTTTTGCTGATGGTTTCCTTTGCTGTGCAAAAAACTTTTAGCTTGATGTAGTCCCATTTGTTTATGTTTTCTTTTGTTTCTCTTGTCTGAGAAGATATATCAGAAAAAAAAATTACTAATAGCAATATCATAGAGTTTACTGCCTTTGTTTTCTTTTAAGAGTTTTATGGTTTCTGGTCTTACATTTACGTCTTTAACCCATTTTGAGATTATTTTTGTATATGGTGTAAGAAGGTGATCTAGTTTTATTACTTGCATGGATAGTTACAGTTTTCTCAACACCATTTGGCCTTAATAATGTTGAGATATGTTCCCTCTATTCTCATCTTGCTAAGAATTTTTATCATAAATGGATGCTGAATTTTGTCAAACACGTTTTCTGCATCTATTGATAGGATCATATGACTTTTATATTTTAATTTTTTAATGTTGCATGTCACATTAACTGATTTGCAGATATTAAACCAATTTTGCATGCCAGGAATAAATCCAACTTGATCATGGTGTATAATATTTTTATGTTGCTGAATTTGTTTTGCTAATATCTTGTTGAGAATTTTTGCATCAATGTTCATCAAGGATATTGGCCTGGAGTTTTCTTTTTTGTACTGTCTTTCTCTGGTTTTGGAATCAGGGTAATGGTGGCCTCATAAAAAGAATTAGGAAGCCATCTCTTCTCTTGAATTTTTTTGACTAGTTTGAGAATAATAGGTGTTAATTCTCCTTTATTTTTATTAATTAATTAATTAATTTATTTATTTATTTATTTATTTATTTTAGGCAAAGCAACCCTTGGTTAACCTCATGGATTGCAAGGACCCTTTCAACTTACAAGCTCTTATTTTTTTTTTTTTACACCTACAGCACGTGGTCTTCCTAGGTGTTCTCCCATCCAAGTACTAACCAGGCCCAACTCTGCTTAGCTTCTGAGATCAGACGGGATCGGGCTTGTTCAGGGTGACATGGCCATAGACTAATTCTCCTTTAAATGATTGGTAAAATTTACCTGCAAAGCTATCTGGTCCAGGACTTTTTTTTTTTCTTTTGAAGTTTTTTTTTTTTTTTTTTTTTTTTTACAGATTTTAATTTTGTTGGTGGTTATCAGTTGGTTCAGATATTCTGTTTCTTTTTGACTCAGTCTTAGGAGATTGTATGTGTCTAAAAATGTATCCATTTCTTCCAGATTTTTCAATTTATTGGCATTTAATTGCTCATATTATTTTCTTATAATCTTTTATATTTCTGTGGAGTCTGTAGTTCTTCTCTTCTTTCATTTCTGATTTTATTTATTTGGTCCCCTTTCTTTTTTTCTTCATGAATTTGGTTAAAGATTTACCAATTTTGTTTATCCTTTCAAAGAACCAGCTCTTGGTTTCATTAATCTTTTGTATTATGTTTTAGACTTTATTTCATTTATTTCTGCTGTGATCTTTATTATTTCCTTCCCTCTACTCACTTTGGGTTTTGTTTGCTATTCTTTTTCTAGTTCTTTTAAGTTTGAAATTAGATTGTTTACTTGAGATTTTTCTTGCTTCTTGAGGGTGGCCTGTATTGCTATGAATTTGCCTCTTAGGACTTCTTTTGCTAGGTCCCATAGATTTTGAGTCATTGTGTTTTCATTTTCCTTTGTCTGTAGGTATCTTTTGATTTCTTCTTTGATCTCACTGTTAACCCATTCACTGTTTACTAGTATGTTGTTTAGGCTCCATGTGTTCGTGTATTTTCCAGTGTTTTTTTTTTTTCTTGTAGTTAATTTCTAGTTTTATACCATTGCGATTGGAGAAGACACTTGGTATGATTTCAATTGTCTGAAATTTACTGAGAATTGTCTTGTGGCCTAACATGTGGTCTATCCTGGAAAATGTTCCATATGCATTTGAGAAGAATATATATTCTACTGCTTTTGGGAGAAATGCTCTGAAAATATTAATTAAATCCATCTGGTCTAGTGTGTCATTTAAGGCTGCTGTTCCCTTATCGATTTTTGTTCCAGTAGATAAGTCCAGTGATGTCAACGGAATGTTAAAGTCTCCTACTATGAGTTTATTACTGTTGATTTCTTTCTTTATGTTGGTCAATAATTGCTATATGTGTGGAGGTGTTCCTATGTTAGGTGCCTATATGTTTACTAGGGTTACATCCTATTGTTGGATTGATCGTTTCATCATTATGTAATTCCCTTCTATTTCTATTGCTATAGCCTTTGCTTTAAACTCTATTTTATCTGATATAAATAATGCTACTTCGGCCTTTTTTTATTTCCATTTACATGAAATATCTTTTTACATCCTTTTATTTTCAGTATGTCTGTGTCTTTCAATTTGAAGTGGCTCTCTTGCAGACAACACATGAATGGGTCTTGTTTTCTTATCCATTTAGCTAACCCATGTCTTTTGATTGGAGCATCTAATCTGTTTACGTTTTTTTTTTTTTAATTATTTATTTATTTTTACGGTGACATTGGATAACAAAATCCAGTAAGTTTCAGTGGTACACTTTAACAGTAAGGCAGATATATATTTACACTCTGTGTTTACCTCCCATAGTTAGATTTCTTTCTGTCACCACATATCTGACCCCCCTTTACCCCATCTACCTACCCACTCCCCCCAGCCCCTACCCTCTGGTAACCACTAGTCTATAGTCCATGTCTATGAGTCTCTGTTTGTTTGTCCTGTTTATTTGTTGCTTTTAGGTTTATATCCTACATATAAGTGATATAGTGTGGTTTTCAACTTTTTCTGTCTGGCTTATTTCGCTTAGCATGATTATCTCAAGGTCCATCCAGGTTGTCGCAAATGACAGATTTTTCATCTATTTTTATGGCTGAGTAATATTGCATTGTATATATGTACCACAGCTTCTTTATCCAATCATCTATTGTAGGACACTTCGGTTGCTTCCATGTCCTGGCCACCATGAATACTGTTGCTATGAACATCGGTGTACAAATATCTTTTCAGATATGGATTTTCAAGTCTTTGGGGTAAATACCCAGTAGAGGGATTGCTGGATCATATGTTAGATCAATTCATAGTTTTTATAGAAACCCCCATACTGTTTTCCATAGTGGCTGTAGGAATTTGCAGTCCCACCTGCAGTGTATGAGGGTTCCTTTTTCTCCAAATTCTCTCCAACATTTGTTATTACTTGTCCTGTTGATTATAGTTACTCTAAGAGATGTGAGATAGTATCTCATTGTGGTTTTGATTTGCATTTCCCTAGTAGCTAGCGATGTTGAGCATCTTTTCATATAATTGTTGGCCATTTGTATGTCCTCTAGGGAAAAGTGTCTGTTCAGATCCTCTGCCCATTTTTTGATTGGATCGTTTGTTTTTTTCTGTTGTTATTGATTTGTATGAGTTCATTGTATATTTTGAATACTAGGCCCTTATCAGAGGCATTGCTTGCAAATATATTTTCCCATTCGAATGGTAGTCTCTTCACCTCGTTGATGATTTCTTTTGCTGAGCAGTAGCTTTTTAAGTTTGATGTAGTCCCATCCATTTATTTTTGCTTTTACTTCCTTTGCCTTTGAGTTCAAATTCATAAAATCCTCTTTAATTCCAAGTTCTTTGAGTTTAGTTCCTATGTTTTCTTCTATGCATTTTATTGTTTCGGATCTTATATTCAGGTCCTTAATCCATTTTGAGTTCATTTTGGTGTGCGATGATAGACAACAGTCTAGTTTTATTCTTTTGCAGGTGGCTTTCCAGTTTTCCAGTACCATTTATTGAAGAGGCTTTCCTTTCTCCCCAGTATGTTTTTGGGTCTTTTGTTGAAACTTATTTGCGCATATAAATATGGGTTTACTTCTGGACTCGCGATTCTATTCCACTGGTCCTTGTGTCTTTCTTTCTGCAAATACCATGCCATTTTGATTATTGTCACTTTGTAGTATAATTTGAAGTCAGGCAGATCGATACCTCCAGCGTTGTTCTGTTTTCTCAGGATGACTTTGGCGATTTTGGGTCTTTTGTATTTCCATACAAATCTGATGATTTTTTGCTCTATTTCTTTAAAAAATGCTGATGGGATTTTGATGGGGATTGCATTAAATCTGTATAATGCTTTAGGTAATAAGATCAGTTTAACTATGTCGATTCTTCCAACCCCAGAACATGGAATATCTTTCCATTTCTTTGTATCTTCTTCAATTTCCTTTATTAGGGTCTTGTAGTCTTCATCATATAGGTCCTTCACATGTTTCATTAAATTTATTTCTAGGTATTGGATTCCTTTTGTTGCATTTGCAAAAGGAATTGTTTTTTCCATTTCTTTTTCTGACATTTCATTATTAAAGTATAGGAACGCCATGGATTTTTGAACATTGATTTTTTATCCAGAAACTTTACTGTATTTGCTTCTTGTTTCTAGTAGTGTTCTTGTGAAGTTTTCAGTGTTTTCTATATAGAGAATCATGTCATCCACAAATAGTGACAGTTCGACTTCTTTGTTTCCTATTTGGATGCCTTTTATATCTTTCTCTTGTCTGATTGCACTGGCTAGGACCTCCATTGTTATATTGAATAACAGTGGTGATAGTGGACAGTCCTGCCTTGTTTCTGATCTTAGAGGGAAGGTTTTTAGTTTTTTTAGCATTAAATATAATGTTGGCTGAGGGTTTGTCATAGTTGGCCTTATGATAAGTTACTTTCTTTCTATACCAATTTTGTTAAGTGTTTTGATCATAAATGGATGCTCTGTCCTGTCAAAGGCTTTTTCTCCATCAATTGATATGATTAAACGATTCTTATTTTTTAATTTGTTTATGTGATGTATCACATTAATTGATTTGCATATGTTGAACCATACCTGTGCTTCTGGGATGAAGCCTACCTGATCGTGGAGTATAATCTTTTCAATATGTTGCTGTATTCGATTTGCTAGTATCTTATTTAGGATTTTTGCATCCGTGTTCATGAGAGATATTGGTCTGTAGTTTTCTTTGTGTGTGTGTTATCTTTACCAGGTTTATTATCAGAGTAATATTGTCCTCATAAAATGAGTTGGGAAGTATTGCCTCCTCCTCAATTTTTTTAGAAGAGTTTGAGGACAATAGGTATTAAATCTTCTTTGAATGTTTGGTAGAATTCATTGGTAAAGTCATCTGGTCCGGGACTTTTACTTTTTGGTAGGTTTTTGATGATTGTTTTAATTTCCATACTGCTGATTGATCTATTTAGATTTTCCAGTTCTTGATTCAGTATTGGAAGATTGTATTTTTCTAAATACTAGTACATTTCTTACAGGTTATTAACATTGGTGTTATGTACTTTTTCATAGTATTCTTGTATGAACCTTTGTATTTCTGTGGTGTCTGTCATAATTTCCCGTTTCATCCCTGATTTTGTTTATTTATGTCCTTTCTCTATTTTCTTTAGTGAGTCTAGCCAGGGGGTTGTCGATTTTATTAACCTTCTCAGAAAACCAGCTCTTTGTTGCATTTATTTTTTTCTATTGTTTATTGTTGTTGTTGTTGTTGTTATTGTTTTCAATTTTATTTATTTATGAACTAATTTTGATTATTTCTTTCCTTCTGCTGACTTTAGGCTTCATTTTTTCTTCCTTTTACAGTTTTTTAAGATGAAGCATTAGGTTGTTTATTTGGACTGGTTCCTGTTTTCTTTTTTGCTTTTTTTAAGGTAGGCCTGTAATGATAGGAACTTTCCTCTTATGACTGCTTTTGCCATGACCCAAAAGTTTTGATATGTTGTACTATCGTTATCAGTCATTTCTATGTATCTCTTGATCATTATTTTTATTTCTTTTCTGACCCTGTTATTCTTTAGTGGCATGTTATTTAATCTCCATGTATATGTGGTTCTTCCTGATTTGTTTTTGTAGTTGATCTCTAGTTTCAAAGCATTATGGTCATAGAATATGGATGATATGATTTCAACCCACTTATATTTGTTCAGGTTGTCTCTGTGTCTCAGTATGTGGTCGATCCTTAAGAATGTTCCATGTGCAGCTGTTTTGGGATGGAAGGTTCTATAAATGTCAATTATGTTCAGCTGGTATAATGTGTCATTTAAGGATGTTATTTTCTTACTGATATTCTGTGTGGGTGATCTGTCCATATCTGACAGTGGGGTATTTAGGTCTTCTACAACGATAGTGTTTTGGTCAGTTTCTCCCTTCAGTTATGTTAGTAATTGCTTTGCTTATTTTGGGGCTCCCTGATTGGGAACATAGACATTAATAAGTGTTATGTCTTCTTGGTGCATGATTCCCTTTATCATTATGAAGTGTCCCTCAGTATCTTTCTTTACCTTTTATTTTATTTTGAGGTCTGTTTCAACTGATATTAGTACTGCTCCTCCTGCTTTTCTCTGAATGACATTTTCTTGAAACATCATTTTCCACCCTTTCACTTTGAGTCTATATTTGTCTTTGGAGCTGAGATGTGTCTCCTGGAAGTGGCATATGGTTGGAATTTGTTTTTTTTATCCATTCTGTAACTCTGTGCCTTTTTATTAGTGAATTCAGTCCATTTACATTTAGGGTCATTATTGAAATATGAGGACTTCTTATAGCTATTTTATCTTTTGCTTTCTGGTAGCTTGGTGTTTCCATTGCTTCCTTTTCCTTTTGTTTCTGTTTTCTTTATTTTCGTTGGATTTTGTGGGTTTTCCCTCTGGTTCTTCTTTTTTTATTTTATATACTTCAGTTCTGAATCTTTGGCGTGCGGTTACCACTACAAATATGTAAAGGATAATTATATATATACAGTCATCCATTTTCTTCTGTGCGTGCCTTATCTGCATTCCCCTTTGCGAATTTGGATCTTTGAATTCTCCCCTTTTCATTCATTGTTGCCTCAATTTGTCCCTATATATAGTGCACATTCATTACGATCTTGCTATAGCAATTCTCTTATTATTTAAGCTTATAATGCCCTGTTCTCAGTAAGGGTTTCACTTCTCTGCTTCTATTTGCCTGATAGTCACCTTACTCCTAATTATTCTCTTTTTTTTTTTTTTGTCATTTTGTTTTAGCTGAGCTGAACCCTTTCAGTATTTTCTTTAGTGCAGACCTCGTAGTGGAGAATTCCCTCAATTTTTGTATGTCTGGAAAGGTCTTAATTTCTACTTCATATCTAGAGGAGAGCTTAGGTGGATATATTATTCGAAGCTGGTAGTTCCTTTCACTTAATATTTTGAATATTTTATTCCATTCCTTTCTGGCTTGTAAGGTTTATACTGAGAAGTCTGATGATAATGTAATGGGCTTACCTTTATAGGTTACCATCTTCTTTTCCTTGGCTGCCCTGAGAACTCTGTCTTTTCATTGATTTTTGATCATTTTAATAAAATGTGTCTTGGTGAAGCCTTTTTGGGTTGAGATAATTGGGTATTCTGTTGAATTTTTTAATCTTAAGCTCCAGCTCATTCCTTAGATTTGAGAAGTTCTCGTCAACTATTTGTCTGAAAATGCTTTCTAGTCCCTCTTTCTTTTCCTCGCCTTCAATAAGGCCCGTTATTCCTATATTTCTTCTCCTGATGGTATCACCTAGTTCTTTTATTTCTCTTTCATTATTTTTCATTCTTCGGTTTCTCTCTTCTTCCTTCTGATTTATTTCTAGATTTCTGTCTTTGATATCACTGATCCTTTTCTCCTTTTGGTTGGCTCTATTTCCCAAGCTTGTAATTTCATATTTCAACTCTTACAGTGTTTTTGTTTTGTTTTGTTTTTTATCTCCAGAAGATCTATTCTGTTCTTTTTGAGTGTTTCGATCTCCTTGTTCTGTTCATCTAGGCATTTTTTCAATTCCTGAAATTGTTGATATGACTTGTTTCAGAACTCATTGAGTTTTTTTTCAGAAGTACCGTCCTGAATCTCTGTCATTTATATTGCATATTTGTTTGTTTGTAAACTTATTTTCTGTAGATTTTTCTCTTTCTTTCCAAGATGCCTTGTCATCTTGGTTGTTCATGGTGTTTAATGGACTATTTCTCTGCCTGGGCATTAATAGAAGTGTATTCTGCTCTTTTTCCAGGAAGAAGTTTTATTATATAAAGTCTCTCTTTAGCCTGCTGTAAAGAAGGTGCTTTTTTATTTTTTTTTTCCGTTTCCAGTAGGTGGCATCTAAGCCTCTTGGATCCCTGCTTTATATAAAGCTTTAATAATGCCTTTTTATTTTCTTGTAGATATCCAATCACGCTCGCTACCCTTAGTCTCAGTCACTGTAGTGTTAGCAATAGTTTCGGTAGTGTTTGCTCAGATTCCCCTGGGACTTCACGGTGTTCAGTCTCAGAGGATATGGGAGAAGGCACCCTCTGGTTTAGGGGTTTGGAGTGCAGCTAAGCCTCATTTTTGCATCATGGCTGGTAAAAATCAACTCTCGTTTCTCTGTCATCCCGCATCTCTGCTTTCTGCCCTGATGACTGGGCCCTGCCTCTGACTGCATGGAACTCACAACTCTCCCAGGTAGGGCTGTTCAGGGAACTCACCACTCCTTCTCCCCTCCTCCTCCTCCTACAGGAACCTTTGGCGCCTGCGAGAGGCAGCTTCTATATTTCTCTCAGTCTACCGCCCAACATTCGGTGTTTTGACCTGTAGTAGCTCTTATGCGCAGATCTCACGCTCAGACATGCTGGTGTGCTGTTTGGGTGATTTTTGCTGAGTTTTAGATGTTCACCTTATTGTTGTTTGAAAGGGAGAGATCTGGAACATCTCTCACTCTACCATGTTTCTCCAAATCTCCAATCCATTTACATTTAAAGTGAATAATGATAGGTACATAATTAATGCCATTTTATTATTCATATTTATAGGGATTTCCTCCCTCTTTCTTTTTATAGAAGTCCCCTTAATGTTTCTTGTCATTCTGGCTCATCGGTGATAAATTCCTTTAGCTTTTTCTCGTCTCGGAAGCTCTTTATTGCACCTTCCATTTTAATAAGAAACAAAACAAAACAAAACAAAACAAAACCTTGCTGAGTAGAATATTCTTAGGTGTACAATCTCATTTCTTTTATCACTTTGAATATTTTGTGGCAATCCTTCTGTCTTGCAAAGTTTCTGTTGAGAAATCAGCTGACACTCTTATGAGAGCTCTCTTGTAAGTAATTATTTTTCTCTTGATGCTTTTAAGATTCTCTCCTTGTCTTTAACCTTTAGCACTTTTATGGGAGTACCCATGTAAGTAGCTGCATTTCTCTTTCTGCTTTTAAGGTTCTTTTTGTCTTTAACCTTTGACATTTTAATGATTATGTCTTGGTGTGGTTTCATTTGGTTCATCTTTGGGACTCTCTATGCTTCCTGATCTTGTGTATGTATTTCCTTAACCAGGTTAAGGAAGTTTTTAGTTATTATTTCTTCAAATAAGTTCTCAATACCTTGCTCTCTTTCTTCTCCTTCTCGTACCCTTATGATGTGGATGTTGATATGTTTGATGTTGTCCCAGAGGACTCTTAAATTTTCCTTATCTTTTAGATTCTTTTTTCTTGTTGCTGTTCCATTGGATGTTTTCTGCTACTTTGTGTTCCAACTTGGTGATTTGATCCTCTGCTTCATCAAGTCAACAGTTGATTCTTTTTAATGTATTCTTCCTTTCAGTTATTGTATTCATTTCTGACTGGTTCTTTTTTTGTGGTTTCTGTGTCTCTTTTATGTTTACTATCTCTCTGTTGAAGGCCTTACTGAGATCATCTATTCTTTCCCTAAGTTTGTTGAGCATCCTTATAACCAGTGTTTTGAACTCTGTCTTTGGTGGGTTGCTTGCCTCCATTTCATTTTTTTTTTCTGGAGTTTTTTTCCTTTTGTTTCATTTGCAGCATGTTTCTTTGTTTTCTCATTTTAGTTATCTCTCTGTGTTCATTTCTATGTATAAGGGAGATTTGTTAAATCTCCCTGCCTTGGCCAGTTGGACTTATGTAGTAGATGTCCTGAGTGGCCCAGTGGCACAGTCTCCCTGATCACCTGCACCAGGGGCTGTGGGCCTGTTTCTTGTGTGGGTAGTGTGTGTTCTTTTGTTGTAGCTAATTCTTGATTGTTATTAGCATATCAATGGGTGGAATTGACTCTCAACTGACTAGCTGTGGGAATTAGCCATGCCTACAAGCGTATGAGCTACTGTGTGGAGGCTGATGCCACAGAGTGGGGTTTGTCCCAGCAGGCTCATGTACCTGTTGAGACCACCATTTGGGTGTGCCACTTATGGGGCTATTCAGATGGAGCCCTGTTGTGGTCTTATGCCATTCTCTGGGTGTGTTGGTTCTGGATCACTTGGGAGGAGTGCTTGTGTAGGTGAAGGTCAGCTGCTGCCTTTGATTGTTCAAGGCTACTGGGTAGGAGCTACAGATAGATGCATGAATAATTACTGCCTTTTCTGGATCTGGAGGCAAGTGAGAGAGATTACATTGCAAGCTGAGGTTGGATACCCCCAATATTGGCCCTGGGGCGGGTCAGCATGAGAGCCAGTGCACCTCAAGGCCTAAGGCTGTCTGCCAGTTGCCTATATATCTCTGCAGCTATAAGACTCTTTGGTTTAACAAGAGATGGTTGGGGCAGGGATCCAAGGAGTCACCGGGGTAAAGCATGCAGATTTCACCTAGCCAATGCAGTGGAGTGAGCCAATTATGTCAGGCCAATGCAGATTGCTGCCAATACTGAGCCCAAAGTCTCCGACAAAAGTCATAGATCACAGCGAGGCCAGCCACCATCTTCCTTGGACCTATAGACCCCAGCGATCTGCCCAAAAGACACTGCAGTTTCAGTTGGCACCAGTGGCCCACCACCAAAAGTCTCCCTTATAATGTGTGGGCAGCACATGAGCAGTATGAGCTGAGGGCTGCTGTCTGTTTGCAAATGTGTGGCCCAGGGAAGGTGCAGGGTAGGGCTGGCTGCCCAGCAACAGGCCAGCCACAGGTAATTTGTGAGATGGTGGAGTGGGGTTTCAAAGAGACACACGGTGGAGGAGGCTGACCTCACTGGGCCAATGCAGCTTTAGAAATAGCCATAGAATGCCCCAGAGGGGGACCAACAAAGGAGCGATGGCGACTCTTCTTCCAGGTCTTGCTCTGATGCCACACAACTCAGTCCTACCCCATATATCTCTTCTGCCTCCCCAGAGCCCAGGGTGAGTGTCTGTGAGCAAGTTATTCTGTGTGCAGTCCTTTAAGGGGAACATCTGGGTTTTCAGATTTTTTTCTGTCTCACCCGACAACTCGAATCCCCACTGATTTTTACAGTCAGATTCTGTGGGAACTTATCTTCCCGGGACTAGAATCCTGGGCTGGGGAGCCCTTGTATGGGGCTAGGGCTATTATTTCCTTCAGAGGGGCGTCTGCAGCCATGCTCTCCCTCCTGGTGCTCAACTGCCATGCATGTGTGTGAGACCAGCCTGCTTGGTGTCTCTATCCCTCCAGTAGTCTCGATGTGGCTTTTTTCTTTATATTCTCAGATGTATGTATTATAATCAACTAGACTTCAGATGTTTCTCCAAGTTGTTCGTTTTATAATTTGGTTGTAATTTTAAAGTGGTCACGGAAGGGGGTAAACACTGCTTTTAGCTAGCCTACCATCTTGACCCAAAAATCATAATCTTGAGTGTTTTTATTTAAAAGTGAGAAAAATTGAAAAAATTGAATAAGCAGTCAATTCAAGGAGCTAAAATAGGAAAATTAAAATAAAACCGGAAAAGTAAGAAGAAAATAATTCTAAAGAAACAGTATAAATTAAAAATACATTGAAATTGAGCAGTAAAGCCCAAAAAATTGTTGTTTGAAAACATCAGTGAAATAATACATGTAGTAAGTCTCAAAAAGAGAGAGAGAGAAAATGAACAAACATAATTCTAAGAATAAGAAAGGGACTATATAACCAGAGATATGCAAGAGACCTTTAAAAATATTAGAGAACATAGTGATGATTAATTGTATGTGTCAATTTAATGGGAAAACAGGTTGCCCAGATTAAACATTATTTCTAGGTGTTTCCGTCAGGGTGTTTCTGGATGACATTAGCATTGAGTTAGTGGAATGAAGAAAGCAGATTGCTTTTCTACAATGTGAGTGAGCATTATACAATTCATTAAGGGCCTCAATAGAACAAAAAAGGTGGGAGGTGGGGGAATTTGTTCTCTGCCTGACTGCTGAACTGGGACATTAGTCTTCTCTTGCCCTCAGACTGGCACTTACATCATAATCCCCCCATTCTCAGAACTACACCACTGGCTTTCCTGGGTCTCTAGCTTGCAGACTAAAGATTATAGGACTTCTCACCTTCAATAATCACAGTAGACACTTTATTATATAATCTCTCTCTTTCCCCTTCTCTTTCTCAAACCCTGACTAATAAAAACACTATAACTTTATACATTTTGATTTAAAACTCTCAATGAAATGAGTGATTTTCTAAGAAAATATAAATTGCCAGAATTGACTCACAACAAAATAGAAAATCTGACTACTCAATAAATATTGAACTGTAATGGAGAAAAATATTGACATATGAAATGTCAGCAAGATAGTGAATAGGAAGTCCTTATTCCATGTGCCCCCACAAAATCAAACATTTGATAGCAATCCATAGACAGAAATACTTTTGTAGGTCTTTTGGGATCCAGATAGATTTGGAAACATCATTGGAATCCAAGACTGTGGAGACATACATTGAGAAGGCATTCCCAAGCACTGCTGGCAGTCATGCTGAACATGGTCTTGACTGCAGACAAGAAGCAGTTCTGTACTCCTGTGTACTTGGATTCAGCCTGCTTGTCTGTGGGCTGCTACCAGCACCTTCTGCCATGATACCAGGGGATACATGCCCATCTGTGCCCCCTGTAACAGGGCCCACTGAACTTAGACTGACTGTAGTCCCTGAAGTATACCTGTGACCCCAGTTATACTCCAGTTGTGATGTAGTTCTGCCTACCAAGAGACTTGCCAGAAGCACAATCAGGGATCCAGCAGAAGTCATGCCCATAAACACGCCTGGTAATGGCTGTAACAATTGTGAAACAACTGTGAAACCAGCAGCATCTGAAGGACATGGTTACAGCCCCATATGACCATGATCTTGGTGGCAGTCCTATTAGCCAGAAGAATATCTTTACCTCCCAAAGTGAGGTAGAAGAAGTATCTGATCCTTGAAGTGAAAAGACACCAATACAAAGCTACAGAGATCATGAATAATAAGGTAAATGACACTAATAAAGCTCCAGTAACCAACCATAAAGAAATAGGAACCCATCAACTTCACAAAAAATGCAAAATTACTGTCTTATAGAAGCTCAATAAGTACAAGACAACATGGATAGACAACCAAAGAAAATGAGGGAAACAAAATGAGAAGTATAATAGAGAAATAAGAACCATAAAAAAGAACCAAAAATAAATCTTGGAGCTGAATAATAAAATGGCTAAACTGAAAAATGCAATAGAGAGATTAAAGAGTAGACACAATCATGCAGAAGAAAGAATCACTAATCTCTAAGATAGATTATGTAAAGTTATTCACTCAGAGGAACAAATAGAAAAAAAAATGAAAAAAGAGTTAAGAAAGTCTATTTGACTTATGAGATATGACCAAGTGAATCAATATATACATTATGAGAGTCTCAGAGAAGAGAGAAAGAGAAAGGGGGGAAAAAGCTTATGTAAAGAAATAATGATGACCAAGGTTCAGGTTAAGATGGAAGAGTAGGTAAACACGGTGGTGGCCTCCTCCCATGACCACATTAAAATTACAACTAAATTATAGAACAATTGACCTGGAGAATCATCTAAAGACTAGCTGAATAGAACTTCTATAACTAAGGATATAAAGGAGACACGTGGAGACTGATAACAGGGGTGGAGACTCGAAACAAGCTGATCCCTCACCTCCCTATGGCAATTGAGAGATAGGAGGGATAACTTAACTGTGGAAGTCCTCTTGGAGGAGTGAGTGACCCTATCCTTATACCAAGGCTACCCAGCCCAGGGTTCCAGTGCCAGGCAGAGGTGTCCCCACAAAATCTGGCTGTGAAAATCAGTGGGGATTCTGACAGACTGGATTGGACAGAAAACGGTTGGAAACCCAGACTTCCCCATAAAAGGCCTACTATCAGACTCACTTACTCATAGGCACTCACCCTGGGTTCCAGCAAATGGACAGAATTAAGGGAGGTACCAGAGACATACAGGGAAAGACTGATTTGTGTGGCTTCTGGGTGAGGGCTGCAGGGATAACTGCCATTATCCATGTGTTGAACCCTCTTCTTGTACAGTCTACAGGCAGGCACCATATTGCCTATGTTGAGCCCTACCCTCACACAACCATTTCCGAATCTGCATTGACTAGATGAGATCTGCTCACTCCACCTCCATGACTCCCTCAGAACTCATCCTATCTGAATTGCAAATTACCTGTGGCAATATTTTGGATGGGCAACCAGCCCCAAGTCAGGCTGCAGTATTTCTTGAACAAATTTTGGTGGTCTATAGACCCAAGGCTGGCAGAGGCTGACTTCGGTATCATCTGAGACATTTGCAAGTGGACACAGGCTCAGCGCTGGCATAAAATTTGAATCTGCATCAACCTAGAAAACATCACTTGTCCCATCTGGTGACTCCCTGGGACCCCCACCACATCCAACTCAAGAACCACCTGGGTTTTTTGCTGAACTACTGTAGGCTCTGTACTCATGGCAGGTGGCTTTGGTTCACTGTGTTGTTGCTCCCATATGCCTCCAGGTACAGCACAGGCAGTGATCAACTAGAGATAGATAGCTTTGCAACATCTACCAGATACTTCTGGGCCAGTCACAAGCAACAACTAACCTTGGACTGTACAGAAGACCCTCCCCAGGGGCTCCAGAAACAATGCACCCAGAGGCTGGCATCAGACCTCAACAGAGCACCACCTGATTAGTCCCACAAGTGGCACACCTAAAGAATGGTCTCATGAGCCCACTGGAGCAAATCTGACTCTTTAGGTTCAGCCTCTACACAGTAGATCAAATGCTGTAGACATGGCCAACCCACACAGCCAGTCAGCCTGAGAGTAAATCTTGCCCACTGATGTGCCAACAGCAATCAAGGCTCAACTACAATAGGAGAGCACATGCAACCCACACAAGGGACACTTGTGGAGCACTTTGCAAAGGTGATCAAGAAACTGCACCACTGGGCCACATGGGACACCTACTACATAAGTCCATCTAGCTAAAACTGGGAGAAGTGGCAGATCTACCTAACACATAGAAATGAACACAGAGAGGCAACTAAAATGAGAAAACAAACATGCCACAAATGAAAGAAAAAGAGAAAACTCCAGGAAAAAAAAATTAAACAAAATGGAGACAAGCAACCTACCAGAGACAGAGTTCAAAACACTGGTTATAAGGATGCTCAACAAACTTAGAGAAAGAATAGCTGATCTCAGTGAGGACTTCAACAGAGAGATAGGAAACATAAAAGAGACATAGAAACCACAAAAAAGAACCAGTTAGAAATGAATACAGTAACTGAAAGGAAGAATACACTAAAAAGAATCAACAGTAGATTAGACAAAGCAGAAGATCGAATCAGCAAGTTAGAAGACAAGGTAGCAGAAAACATCCAATCAGAATAGCAACAAAAAAAATAATTTAAAAAGTGAGGGTAGTTTAAGGGATCTCTGTGACAACATCAAGCAGAACAACATTAGGTTCATAAGGGTACCAGAAGGAGAAGAGGGAAAGCAAGGGATTGAGAACATATTTTAAGAAATAACCAAAAAACTTCCCCAACATGCTAAAATGAATAGGCATGCAAGTCCAGGAAGCACAGAGAGTCCCAAAGAAGATGAACCCAAACAAACCCGCAATAAGACACATCATCATTAATATGGCAAAGGTTAAAAACAAAGAGAGAATCCTAAAAGCAACAAGAGAAAGGCAGCTAGTTACTTACAAGGATGTCAGCTGATTTCTCAACAGAAATTATGCAGACCAGAAAAAAATGGCACACAATATTTAATGTGATGTAAAGCTGGGACTTACAACTAAGACTACTCTACCCAGCAAGGCTATCAATTAAAATTTAAGGTGAGATAAAGAGTTTTCCAGACAGGAAAAAGTTAAAGGAATTCACTACCATGAAGCCAGTATTACAAGAAATGCTAAAGGGGCTGCTTTAGAAAGAAGGCATAGAGAAACTACAAAAATATGAATAATAAAATGGCAATAACTATGTACCTATCAATAATCACTTTTAATGTAAATGAATTAAATGTTCCAATCAAAAGCAGAATACACTTCCATTAATGCCAAGGCAGAGAAATAGTTCATTAAAAACCATGAACAAACAAGTCATCTCAGAAAGAAAGAGAAAAATCTCCAGAAACTAAGCTTCAGACATAGAAACATGCAACTTAAATGATAGAGAATTCAGAATGGTACTTCTAAAAACCCTCAGTGAGATCTGAAACAATTCATATCAACAATTTCAGGAATTGAAAAAACAACTAGATGAGCAGAATGAGTTCTTTAGCAAGGAGACTAAAATCCTCAAAAAGAACCAAATAGAACTTCTGGAGGTGAAGACCACACTGCAAGACATGAAAAGTGAAATAGCAAACTTGGGAACTAGAGTCATCCAAATGGAGGAAAGGATCAGTGATACTGAAGATAGAAATCTAAAAATAAATCAGAAGGAAAAGAGAGAATCGAAGAATGAAAAATAATGAGAGAGAAATACAAAAACCAGCTGATACCATCAGGAGAGGAAACAGGAATAATAGGCATTATCGAAGGTGAGGAAAAGGAGCAGGGACTAGAAAGCATTTTCAGACACACAGTGGACAAAAATTTCCCACATCTAAGGAATGAGCTGCAGCTTGGAATTCAAGAAGTCAACAGAGTACCCAATTATCTCAACCCAAAAAGGCCTTCACCAAGACACAATGTATTAAAATGATCAAAAATCAATGAAAAGACAGAGTTCTCAGGGCAGCCAGGGAAAAGAAGACAGTAACCTATAAAGAAAGACCCTTTAGATTATTTTCGAACTTCTCAGCACAAACCTTGCAAGTCAGAAAGCAGTGGAATCAAATATTCAAAATATTAAGTGAAAGGAACTACCAGCCAAGACTAATATATCCAGCTAAGCTCTCCTTTAGATATGACAGAGAAATTAAACATTACCAGACATACAAAAATTGAGGGAATTCTTCACTATGAGGGCTGCATAGAGGAAATACTGAAAGGGATCAGCTCAACTAAAACAAAATGGAAAAAAAATACATAACTGTGAGTAAGGTGACTAGCAGGCAGATAGAAGCAGAGTTGAACAAAGCTTACTAAGAACAGGGCATTATAAGCTTAAATGATAAGAAGAGATTTTCTCTAGCAAGATAGCAATGAACATTAAGTGTACATAGGGACAAAATGAGACAACAATGACTGAAAAAGAGAGGACTCAAAGATCTAAGTTTGCAAAGGGGAATAGAGAAAAGGCACACAAAGAAGAAAATGAGCTAATATATATATAAACTATCATCTATATATTTGTAATGGTAACCACTTGCCAACGATACAGAATTGAAGTATATAACATAGAACAAGAAGAAGGAGAGGGGAATTTCACAAAAGCCAATCAAAACAAAAGGACAAGGAAGCAATGGCAATACCAAGCTACCAGAAAGCAAAAGATAAAATGGCTATAAGAATACTTCATTTTCAATAATCATCCTAAATTAAATGAACTGAATTCAACAATAAAAAGGCACGGAGTTGCAGATTGGTTCAAAAAACAAAACCCAACCATAGGCCACTTCCAGGAGACACATATCAGCTCCAAAGTCAAATATAGACTCAAAGTGAAAAAATGGAAAATGATATTTCAAGCAAATGTCATGCAGAGAAAAGTGGGAGAAATGGTACTAATATCAGATGAAATAGGCCTCAGAATAGAAAAGGTAAAGAAAGATACTGAGGGACCCTTCATAATGATTAAGGGAATCATACACCAAAAAGACATAACACTTAATATCTATGCTCTCAATCAAAAAATGGGCAGAGGACTTGAACAGATACTTCTCCCAAGAAGACATGCGAATAGCCAATGAACATATGAAAAGATGCTCAACATCACTAACTATCAGGGAAATGCAAATCAAAACCACAATGAGATACTATCTCACATCTGTTAGAATAGCTATAATCAACAGAACTAGTAATAACAAATGTTGGAAAGGATGTGGAGAAAAAGGAACCCTCATACACTGCTGGTGGGAGTGCAAATTGGTAAAGCCACTACAGTGTAAAGTTTCCTTACAAAACTAAGAATTGATCTACCATATGATCCAGCAATCCCTCTACTGGGCATTTACCCGAAAGACTGAAAATCCATATCTGAAAAGATATTTGCATACCGATGTTCATAGTGGCATCATTCACGGTGGCCAGGACATGGAAGCAACTGAAGTTTCCTATGAGAAATGATTGGATAAAGAAACTGTGGTATATATATATATATATTATATATAATATAATATATAATTATATATATTATAAAGGATAGTTTATACACACACACACGCACGCACACACACACACACATATACACATATATGTGTGTGTGTGCGCGCGCGCGTGTGTGTGTGTATATATATACACAATGGAATATTACTCAGCCATAAGAATAGATGAAATAGTGCAATTGTGACAACATGGATGGACCTCGAGATAATCATGCTAGGTGAAATAAGCCAGACAGAAAAAGTTGAAAATCACATGATATCATTTATGCATGGAATATATACCTAAAAGCAACAAATGAACAAGACAAACAAACAGAGACTCATAGACATGGACTATAGACTAGTGTTTACCAGAGGGTAGGGAGAAGAGGGGAGGTAGAAAAAGTTGAAAATCACATGATATCATTTATGCATGGAATATATACCTAAAAAGCAACAAATGAACAAGACAAACAAACAGAGACTCATAGACATGGACTATAGACTAGTGTTTACCAGAGGGTAGGGAGAAGAGGGGAGGTAGATGGGGTAAAAGGGGTCAAATGTTGGTGACAGAAAGAAATCTAACTATGGGAGTTAAACACACAATGTAAATATACATACGCCTTACTGTTCAAATGTACAGTTGAAACTTATTGGATTTCATTAACCAATATCATCATAAAAAATTTTTTTAAAAATCATTACAAGAAAAAATTATAGGCTCATATCCCTGATGAGTTTAGGTGTAAAAATCCTCAATAAAATATTAGCAAACCAAATTCAGCAATACATTTAAAAAATCATATACTATGATCAATTTGGATTTATTCCTGGGATGCAAGTTTGGTTCAATATCCACAAATTGATTCATGTGATAAACCACATTAACAAATTGAAACATAAAAATCATATGATCATATCAATAGATGAAGAAAAAGCACTTGACAAAATTCAGCACTCATTTATGATAAAAACTCTCAACAAAGTGAGAATAGAGGGAACATAACTCAACATAATAAAAGCCATATATGACAAACCCACAGCTAATATTACATTCAATGGGGAAAAGCTAAAAATGTTGCCCCTCAGATCAAGAAAAGACAATGATGTACACTTTTGCCACTTTTATTCAACATATTACTGGATGTTCTAGCCAAAGCAATCAGACAATGAAAAGAAATAAAAGGCATTCACATTGAAAAGATAGAAGTAAAAATGTCATTATTTTCAGATGACATGATACTATATATATATATATATATATATATATAACCTAAACATTCCACCAAAAAAATGTTAGAGCTAATAAATAAATTTAGTAAAGTAGCAGGATACAAATTAATTTTCAGAAATTGGTTGCATTTTTATACATCAAAAATAAACTATCAGAAAGAAAAATTAAGAAAATAATTCCATCGCAATTGTCAAAAAAAATCTAAGAATAAATTTAACCAAGTAGTAAAATGACCTGAATTCAGAAAACTATAAGACATTGAAAGAGAGTAATTGAAGAAGATAAAAATAAATGGAAGAATATACTGTGTTCATGGACGAGAAGAATTAACATTGTTAAAATGTTCCTAATACCAATGGCATTTTTCACAAATTTAGGACAAATAATCCTAAAATTTCTATGGAACCATAAAATATCCTGAATATTCACAGCAATTTTGAGAAAAAATAAAGTTGGAAGCATCGCATTACCTGATATCAAACTATACTGCAAGGCTATATTAATCACAATACCACAGTACTGGCATGAAAACAGACATAAAGGTCAATGGAACAGAGTAGAGAGCCCAGAAACAAACCTATACTTATATGGTCATTTAATTTATGACAAAGGAGGCAAGAATATACAATGGGGTAAACATAGTCTAAAGCTATCATTACTCCATTATATACCGGGTTCAAAACTGGACAAATACATTGTGAAAAAATGAAACTGGCTCACCTTTTTACAACATATACAAGAATAATCTCAAAATGGATTAATAACTTTAATGTAAGACCCAAAGCCATAAAACTCCTAGAAGAAAACATAGGCAGTAAACTCTTTGACAATGCTCTTAGTAATATTTTTTTCTGATATATCTTCTCTGGCACGGAAAACAAAAAATAAACAAATAAGACTACATCAAACGAAAAAGTTTTATCCCAGCAAAAGAAGCCATCAGCAAAATGTAAAGACAAAATACTGAATGGGAGAAGATATTTGCCTATGATACATCCAGTAAGGGGTTAATATCTAAAATTTATAAAGAACTGATACAACTGAACACCCCCCAAAAAAATCCAATTAAAACTTAGGCAGAAGGATTGAACAGTCATTTTTCCAAAGAAGACATATGGATGGTCAATAGGCATATGAAAAGATGCTCCACCACTATGGAAAACAGTATGGAGGTTTCTCAAAAAATTAAAAATAGAACTACCTTATGACCCAGCAATTTCACTTTTGGGCATTTATTTAAGGAAAACCAAAACACCAATTTGTAAAGATTTATGCACCTCTATGTTTATGGCAGCACTATTCACAGCAGCCAACCAAGGTGCCCATCAATAGATGATTGGATAAAGAATTTATGGTTCACATATACAATGTAATATTACTCAGCCATAAAAAAATGAAATCTTACCATTTGCAACAGTATGGGTGGATCTAGAAGGTGTTATGCTGAGTGAAATAAGTCAGATAGAGGATGATAAATACTATATGATTTCACTTATATGTAGAATCTAAGAAACAAAAGGAATAAACTAAACAAAAATAAAGTCACAAATAAAGAGGACAATCTGATGACCACTAGAGGGAAGGAGGGTTTGGGGCAATGAGTGTAAAAAGGTGAAGAGGTGAAGAAGTACAAATTAATTGTTACAAAACTGTCATGAGCACGGAGAGTATAGCATAGGGAATATAGTAAATATTATTGCAATGGCTGTGTGTAGAGCCAGATGGATGCTAGAGAAATCAGAGAGATTGCTTCATAAACTATATAAATGCCTAACCATCGTTCTGTATACTTGAAACTAATATTTAAAAAATGTGGAACTAAAAAAAAAGCGTGTTAAGTACTCAGCACCCCCATGTTGGGGCTTAGGGCACTCCCATAGCATTGACTCTACAAGAATTTTACATTTAATCACAGGCTTAATACAGGGCCTGGTGTTGAATAAACTGGCTAAGAGACTGAGAAAAATATTTTAAACATAGAAAGGAATCAAAGCATACCACTATAGCAAATCAACAAATCACAAGGGAGACAGCAAGTGAGAAAAAATGAATAAAAAAATTACAAAAAATCAGAAAAAATTAATAAGATGACAATAGTAAGTTTGTACTTATCAATAACTAGTTTAAATTTAAATGGATCATTCTCCTGTCAAAAGACATAGAGTGAATTAATAGATAAGAGACCCATTTTAGCTTATAAAAAAACAGAGGCTGAAAGCCAAGGGATGGAAAAGGATTTTCCATTCAAACAATCACCAAAAGAGAGCAGGGGTAAGCTACACTTAAGTCAGACATATTAGGCTTTAAGTTAGAAAAAAAACAAACAAAAACAAACAAACAAACAAAAAAAACAAAAAAACTTTCACATGTGACAAAGAAATTGATTATATAATGATCAAAAGTCAATTCATCAAGAAGATAGAACAACAATAAACATACATGCATCCACAAAAATACAACATACCACAGAAATACAAAGAATAATAATAGAATGCTATGAACAATTATACACGAAAAAAGTGGACAGCCTAGAAAAAATAAATGCATTCTAAGAAGAAGGCTCTCTGCCAAGACAGAATCAAGTAAAGAAATCAATACTGACTAGACCAAATACTATTAAGGAGATTGAATCAGTAATCATAAACCTCTCAACAAAGAAAATCCCACTAACAGATGGTTTCACTGGTTAATTTCACCAGACATTTAAAAAAGAATTAATGACAATCTTTCTCAAAACTCTTAAAGAAAGTTAAAGAGGAAAGGCCACTTCCAAACTTTTACAAGGCCAGCATTACCCTGATACCAAAGCCAGAAACTGAAACTATGTGAAAAGAAAATTACAGGCTAGTATCCTTGATGAATATAATGCAGAAATTTTCAGTAAAATACTTGCAAACCAAATTCAACAACACAGTAAAAGAATCTACACTATGATCATGTGAAATTTATTCCTGAATTGTAAGAATGATTTAATGTACAAAAATCAATCATTATAATATACAGCATTAACAGAATGAAAAATAATAATATGATCATTGCAATACATGTTGAAAAGCATTTGACAAAATTCAACATTCTTTTTTAGTAAAAATTCTCAACAAATTAAGCCGAGAATGAATGTACCTCGTAATTAAGGTCATATATGAAAAATCAACAGCTAATATCAGACTCAACAGTAAAAAGCTAAAAGCTTTTGATCTAAGATTAGGAACAAGACAAGGATTCCCGTTTTCACCACTTGTTTTAAACGTTGTACTGGAAGTTTTAGCTGGAGCAATTTGAAAAGAAAAAGAAAAAGAATCCATATTGTAAAAGAGTACACTTTTCTCTGTAGATGTCATGATCTTATATCCAAAATCCCTAAAGACACCATCAAAAACTTTTAGAACTAATAAATGAATTCAGTAAAGTTCCAGGATACAAATTCAACATGTAAAAATCAGTTGTCTTTGTGTAAATTATCAAAGAATTATCTAAAAGGGAAATTAAAAGAACAATCCCACGTATAATTACATCAAAAAGAATAAAATACTTAAGGATAAAATTAACCAAGGAGATGAAAGACTTGTACACCAAAGTCTATAAAACATTGATGAAAGAAATTAAAGAAGACAAATAAATGAAAAGTTATTCTGTTTATGGCTTGGAAGACTAAATATTGTTTTAAAAATGTCCACATCTAATGCAGATCAACAGTTTCAATTCAATTCCAATAAAAACTTACTGACATTTTTTAAAGATATAGAAAAAATTTCTAAAATTTATAAGGAACCACAAAAAACCCTGAATAGACAAAACGATCTTGAGAAAGAATAAAATCTAGAGGCATCACACATCCTGATTTCAAATATATTACAAAGCTACACTAATCAGTCTAATGTCATAAAACCAGACACATAGACCACATGAACAAAATAGAGAGCCCAGAATAAATCTACCAAATTACAATCAAATAATCTTAGAAAACTGTGCCTAGAACATACAATGGAGAAATGATAGTCTCTTCAATAGTATCAGGAAAACTGGATATTTGCCTGCAGAATGAAATTGAACCCTTATCTTAACTATATACAAAAACAGCACAAAATGTATTAAAAACAAGAACATAAGACCTGAGGAGTCTAAAAAAGTTGAACTCATATAAGCAGAGAGTAAGATGGAGGTTGTCTGGGGCATGGGGGAAATGTTAATCAAAGGGTACAAAGATTCAGTTATGCAGGATAAATAGGTTTTGAAAATATATTGTACAACATGGTGACTATAGTTAATAATACTGTATTTTATACTTGAAATGTGCTAAAAGAGCTAATCTTAGTGTCCTCACCAAAAACAAAAATGTTAAATGTGAGGTGATGTATATGTTAATTGTACTTATTAAGGTAATCATTGCATAATGTATACCTATAGCAAAACATCACCTGTTATACCTTAAATATACACATTTTCCAGTTTTATTGAGCTATAATTGACATATAGCATTATATAAATTTGTTGTACAACATAATGATTTGATACATGTATAGACTGCAAAGTGTTTGCCACAATACATTTAGTCAACATTCATCACCTCATAGTTATGATTTTTTTTCTTGTGATAAGAACTTTAAGATCTAATCCCTTGGCAACTTTCAAATATACAAAATAGTATTGTTAACAATAGTCATCATGTTGTACATTGCATCACTGAACTTATTTATAACTAGAGGTTTGTAATTATTATTCGCCTTCATCCAATTCTCTCACCCTCCCATCCCCCAACTCTGACAATCAGAAGTCTGTTCTTGGTTTATATAAATTTAGTTATTTTATATTAAACATATACATGAGATCAAACAGTATTTGACTTTCTCTGACTTATTTCACTTAATGTAATGCCCTCGAGGTCCAACCATGTTGTTGCAAATGGCAGGATTTTTTTCTTTTTCTGGGTGAACAGTATTCCATTGTGTGTGTGTTTGTGTGTGTGTGTGTGTGTGTGTGTGTGTGTGTGTGTGTTATACGTAATTTTCTTTATTTATCCATCGATGGACAATTAGTTTATTTCCATATCTTGGAGATAGTGAATAATGCTTCAATGAACATAGGAGTGCAGATTTCTCTTCAAGATGCTGATTTTATTTTCTTTTGTATGCCCAGAAATGGAATCGCTGGATCATATGGTAGCTCTATTTATTTTTTCGAGGAACTTCCATTTTGTGCTCCATAGTGGCTGAACCAGTTGATATTTCCACAATTCACAGTGGTTCCCTTTTCTTTACATTCTCACCAGCATTTGTTATCTCTTGTCTTTCTGATAACAGCCATTTTAACATGTGTAAGGTGATATCACAATGTGGTTTTGATTTGCATTTTCCTAGTGATTAGTGATCTTGGGCACCATTTCATGTACCTGTTGGCCATTTGAATATCTTCTCTGGAAAAATGTGCGTTAAATTCTTTTGCCTATTTTTAAATTGTATTATTTGTTTTTTGTTTTGTTTTATTATTGAGTTATATGAGGTCCTTTTGTATTTTAGATACTAACTCCTTTATAAAATGTGTGGTTTGCAAATATTTTCTCTCATTCTTTAACTTACCTTTTCATTTTGTCAGTCATTTCTTTTGATGTACAGAAATATTTAGTTTGATGTAGTCCCACCTGCTTATTTTCACTTTTGTTTGTGCTTATGATTGTCTTATCCAAAAATTCATTGCCAAGACCCATGTAAAGAAGCTTTTCCCCATTTTCTTCTGAGAGTTTTACGGTTTCAGATATTGTATTTAAGTCTTTAATCTATTTTGAGTTAATTTTTGTGAATGGGGTAACATAAGGATCTAATTTCACTTTTTTTTTCCATTTGAATATCCAATATTTCTAGCACCACTTATTAAAGAGACTGCTCTTTTCCACTGAGTATTCTTGTCAAATATTAGTTGATCATACATGCATGGGTTGATTTCTGGCCTCTTGATTCTGTTTATTGTTCTATATATCTATTTTTATATTTGTATTATTCTCTTTTGAATATTATAGCTTTATAATATAGTTTAAAATCAATAAGTGTAACGAATCCACCTTTGTTCTTATTTCTCAGGATTGCTTTGGCTATTTGGGGTCTTTTTTGGTTCTATTCAGATTTTAGGTTTTTCTTTTTTATTTCTACAAAAAATACCATTGAAATCTTGATAGAATTAGCATTGAATCTATAGATGGCTTTGGGTAGTATAGATATTTTAACAATATTAATTCTTCAAGTTCATGAACATGGGACAACTTTCCATTTATTTGTGTCTTCTTCAATTTCTTTCATCAATGTCTTATACCTTCTCATGTAGAGATTTTTCACCATCTTGCTTAAATTTATTCCTAAGTATTTTATTGTTTTTGATGCCACTGTAAATGGAATTATTTTCTATAGATCTTTTATAGATAATTCATTGCTAGTGTACAGAAATACTACTGCACCAAGTTTCCCGGCCTTACAGGGTCACTGTCTTTGCTTTGGAGATGGGCAGATATACCACCTGGGATCTCAACTGGAGTGATGCTGGACAATGTCTGTGTACTCTAATCAGGTTTCCTGATTGTGCGGCATGACTATTAATTTGCTTCCTTGCTAATGCAGGGTAGCATAATAGGCCCCAAGACTTACAAATCTTATTATTTGAAGTTCTGAATCAGACAGAACTTTGTAACCAAGTTCCTGGTTAGACAAGGCTACAAACTTGGCTCTGAAGATAGGCAAAGCCACTGGTCGAGATTTCTACTTGAGTGCTACTATGAAGAGAAACTCCATCTGCCATGATCTGAGTTCTTACATTTTAATAATTACTATAAATATAAATGGATTGAATTCTTCAATAAAAAACATATGCACCCCAAAATGGAGCACCTAACAATATTAAGCAAATACTAACAGATCTGAAGGGAGAAACAGACAATAATTCAATAACAGTGAGGGGCTTCAATACTCACTTGTCAGCAATGAGATAGATCATCCAGACAGAAAATCAACATGGAAATGTTAACTATGAACTGTACTTTAGACCAAATGGACCTGACCAACATATATAGAAATTTCATTCAACAGGTTTAGAATATATATTCCTCTCAAGCACGTAGGCAACATTCTCCAGGAAAGATAATATGATAGGTGACAAAACATGTCTTATCACATATGAGAAGATTAAAATTATACCGAGAATCTTTTCCAACTGCAATGGTATAGAATTAGACATTAATAATGAAAGGGAAGATGGAAAATTCACAAATATGTGAACATTAAACAACTGCTGAAACAAGAAAACTGCTGGACAAGATAGACCAAAAAAGAAATAAAAAGGAAAATGAAAAAAAATATACATATCTTGAGAGAGTAAAATCAAGGCATAGATGATAGAGACCTTGTTAATACCTCTTGCTACCAAATCAAAGTTATGACAGAAACACAGAGCAAACAGCAAGGAAAGTTGCCTGGGGTCTAGATGAACAAGCCCTACAACTAAGGAGAGAAAAAAGAAGTCACCTTGCAATGGGAAGAGGTAGGATGGGGCAAGGACGCAAAGCTGCTCGGTCCCTAGCAACTGAGTGGGACAGAGTTCTGTGGCAGTGGCAGATGGCAGCACCAGACACCTCTTAAAGGGTGTCCATGAGCAGACTGTCATGGTGATAGAACTGCTATCTCTGAGCACCAGTAGAAGGTCAGCTCCATGGGGGGCACCAGAGACTTAGAGGGGGACACTGAGTTATCAGAGTGAGAGTGGGGCAAGGCTCTCTCCAAGCAGAAATGCTGGTGGTATCCATTGTTCCTCTGTTGAGACCTTCCCCACTCCCACCATGTGGACGCAGGGCTGCCATAGAGACATCATCTAACTGGGTAACAATTTAAGAAGTCTATGAGACACTATTAAATGTAAAAATATTTGTCATAGAGGTACCTGAAGGAAAACAAGACGTTGAAGAGCTATATGAAGAAATAATGATGGAAAACTTTCCTCACCTAGTGAAGAAAATAGGTATAGAACCCCAGGAAGCTCAGAGTGTCCCAAGAAAGAGGAGCCCAAAGAGGCCCACATCAAGACATGTAATTAAAATGCCAAAGGTTAAATACAAAGAGAGAATCTTAAAAGCAGCAAGAGAAAAGCAGTAAATAAAAGTGGAACACCCATAAGACTGGCAGCTGATTTCTCAAAAGAAATTTCTGTCCATGCAGGACAGAAGGGTTTGGCACAAAATATTCAATGTGATGAAAACCCAGGATCTACAACCAAGAATACTTTATTCAGCTAAACTATCATTTAGAGTGGAGGGACAGATAAAGAACTTCCCAGACAAAAATACACTAAAGGAATTCATCACCACCAAGCTAGCATTACAGGAAATGTTGAAGAACTTCTTTAAAAAGAAAAAAAAAAAACATGTATCAAAAACAGGAATAAATAATGGTAATAACTACATTCCTATCAACAAATATCTCAAATGGAAAATAATTATGTGCTCCAACCAAAAAATACGGTGGCTAAATGGATAAGAAAAATAAGAACCCTACATATGTTGCCTACAAGAGACTCACTTCAGATTAAAAGACACACACAGACTACAAGGAAGGGGATGGAAAAAGATATTGCCTTGATGGACTTAGAAGGTATTGCGCTGAGTGAAATAAGTCAGATAGAGAAAGACAAATGTCGCATGACATACATGGGGAATCTAAATGACAAAATAAACAACAACAACAAAAGCAATAATAAATTCATAAGCACAGAGAATATTTTGAAGGCTACTAGATGGGATAGATGTTGAGAGAATGGAAAAAAAGACAAAGGGATTAAGAGGTACAAATGGATAGTTGCAGAATAGACTTAGAGATGTAGAGTGTAGCCTGGGGAAGATAATTAACAGTGTTGTAATAAATATGTAAGGGGGAAGAGGAGTACTAGATTTAGTGGGGTGATCGCTTTGTGAGTTATGTGGATCTCTGATCACTAGGCTGTACAACTGAAGCTGGTATATTATTGCGTGCCAACTATGTTTTTTTAAAAACTCATTGAATAGTACAATGTAAATGTGAGCAACTAATTGTTTATTTTATTTCAATAAAGCCAGAAAAAAAAACTATCTTGAAACAAATAGAAATGGAAATGCAATGTATCAAAACCTATGGGGTGCTGGAAAAAAAAAACAGTTCAAAGAGGGAAGTTTATAGTGAAAAACAGCCATTAAGAAAAAAAATGGGAGAAGCATGGTGGCGAGAGGGAACTCCCCTGACTCTTCTACTTGAAATTACAACAAACAATCTATAGTCCAACAGATAACACCCAGCCTAGCACATGCACATCTGAGAAATCTGTGCTTCAGAGCATCCGAAGGTGAGCGAATCACTTGAGAAAGGGAGAAAAGAAGACAGGTGCTGCAGGATGCATCCCAGAGCTCTCTGTAGGATATGGGGGAGGGGGAAACTACATAGACTTTTTTTTTTTTTTTTTACTTTTTGAAGCCTAGAGCAGTCTTGCCTGAGTTATCAGCATATTCCATGCAGCAGAGCTCAATGAACAGGGAGAACAGCAGAGACTGAATACAGGGGGCAACAGCTGTGTTTTAATATCTGTCATTGCCAAGCAGACAACTCACTCTGAAAATTAATAGAATATTTTTAAAAAAGGAGAGTACATTCCTATCAAAGCCTAGGTGGAGAAATAATCCATCAAACACCATGAACAACAAAGGTGACAAGGCAACTCAGAAAGAGAGTGAAAAATCTCCAGAAAATATGTGATTTAAATGACTGAGAATTAAAGATTGAATTTCTGAAAAAATGTACTTTCCTTTACATAAAACTAATGGTAACCACACACTCAAAAATTCAGAACTGAGATATATAACATAAAACAAAGGGAGTGGAGGGAAAAATCATACAACACCACCAAATTAAAATAACAGGCAGAAACACAAGGACAAAAAAACAATGATGACACCGAGCTACTGGACAACAAAAGATAAAATGGCTATAGGAAAACCTCATATTTTAATAATCGCACTAAATGTAAATGGACTGAACTCACCAATAAAAACGCAGAGTAACAGATTGAATCAGAAAACTAAACCATATGCTACCTTTAAGAGACACATCTCAGCTTCAAGGACAAATATAGATTCGAAGTAAAAGGGTGGAAAACGATACTTGAAGCCAACGACATCTAGAGAAAAGTTGTAGCCGTACATATATGACAGGATAGACTTCAAGATAAAAAAGGTAACGAGAGACAAAGATGGACACTTCATAATGATAAAGGGGACGATATATCAAGAAGACACAACACTCATCAATTATTTTCTTCTAATCAGAGAGCGCCAAAATATATAAAGCAACTACTAATAAAACTAAAGAAAGAAACTGACAAACATAATTATATCAGGGAACCTAAATATCCCACTGTCAGCTATGGATAGATCATCCAAAAAGAAAATTAATAAAGAGGTGTTAACTTTAAATGACTCATTAGACAAAATTGACATTTCCTGAGCCTTTCATCCCAAAACACCAGATTACACTTTCTTCTTTAATGCACATAGAACATTCTCAAGGATAAACCATATGTTGGGATACAAAACTAACCTCAACAAATTTAAGATTGAAATTATACCAAGCATATTCTCTGAACATAATTGAGATCGACTATGAAAAGAAAGCTGCAAGAAGCACAAATATGTTGAGATTCAACAACATGATACTAAAGAACAACTTGGTCATAAAAGAAATAAAAGGAGAGATCAATAAATACATAGAAACAAACAAGAATAAAAGTACAACATATCAAAATTTGGGAGAATGACGTCAGAAGCATGGTTTAGTGAGGGATCTCCCCACTTGAAATAATAATAAGCTGAATATCTAAAACTCAATGAATAACACCCAACTGGCACACAAGCACATCTGAGGGATTAATTTGCACATAAGAGCTTCAAAAGGTCGGAACCATATGAGTCTGGGAGGTAGATTAAGAGGAGCAAAGAAGCTGCCATATGCAGCCAGAGCTCCCTGCAGGAGGGAGAAAGGAAAATTTGTGTCTGGTTCCCCAAACAGCCCTGCCTGAGGGATCAGCCTGATCCATGCAACGGAGGCCAGAGATTAGGGCAGAAAGCAAGGCAGAAACTAAGAGTGGAGGGGCAACAGCTATGTGTTAGCAGCCATCATTCAAAAGCAGGAGGCTGATACATGGAACCTGGGAACAACCCCCACCCACCAACCCAGAGCATGCCCTGCCTCCGCCTTATGTCCTCCCAGACCTAATACCGCAGGGCACCAGCAGAATTTGTGCAACTGGCACTGAAACATAAACCACTGCTGGTACCGCAGACAGACACTGGTACTGAAAGCAGCTGATAGCGGTTTGACTATTCAGTATATCAGACAGAGAGAAAAAAAGCATCATCAGCCTCAAAGTAGAGATCCAAAATGTGTGGACGCCAGCTACTGGAAATCAAAAGAAAAACTCCTTCTTTCAATAGGCTAAAGAGAGGCTTCTATATAATAAATGTTCTTTCTGAAAAAAGCAGAGTACACACTCATTAATGCCTAGGCAGATAAATCATCCATCAGACACCATGAATAACCAGGATGAAAATACAGCTTGGAAAGAAAGGAAAAAACTCCAGAAAATAAGCAGAAAGACATAGAAATATGTGACTTAAATGATAAAATTCAGGATTATACTCCTGAAAAAAACTCAATGAGATGCAAGAAAAATCTGATTGACAATTCCAAGAACTCGGAATCAAAATAAACCAAAAAAAGAGTTTTTTAGAAAGGAGATGGAGCCCCTAAAAAAGAACCAACTGGAACTTCTGAGGATGAAAAACACATTAAAAGAGATGAAGAATGGAATACCAAGCTTAAGAAATAGAGCTGACCAGATGGAGAAAGAATCAGTTATATCGAAGACAGAAATCTGGAAATGATTCAGAAGGAAGAAGAGAGAAACCTGAGAATAAAAAAAAAAAAAAGAAAAGAAAAAAGAAAAATGAAAGAGCTATACAAGAACTATCTGACACCATCAAGAAAAGAAACATAAAATAATGGGTATACCAGAAGGAGAAGAGAAAGAGAGGGGAAGAGAGGGTATGTTTGAACAAACAGTTGACGAGAATTTCCCAAATCTAAGGAATGAGCTGGATCTTCGAATTTAAGAAGCAAATGGAACACCCAATATCTCACCCTCAAAAGGCCTACTCCAAGACACATTATATTAAAATTGTCAAAAATTTATCACAAAAAAAGAATTCTCAAGGCAGCCAGGGAAAATATTATGATAACCTATAAAAGAAAAGCCATTAACTATCTTAGGATTTCTCAGCAGAAACCTTGCAAGCAAGAAAGGAGTAGAAACAAATATTCAAACTATTAAGTGAAAAGAATTATCAGCCAAGAATAATACATCCAGCAAAGCTCTCCTTTAGATAGAGAGGAGAAATAAAGACCTTTACAGACATACAGAAGTCGAAGGAATGCTCCACTATGAGGCCTGCATTATAGGAAATATGGAAATGGATCAGCCCACCTGAAATAAATTGACAAAAAATACAAAGCTATAAGTAAGACAACTAGCAGGCAGACAGAAGTAGGATAGTGCAACCCTTATTAAGAACAGCTTATTAAGTACTATAAGCTTAAACATTAAGGAGATAAATGATATTTCAAGCTAGAAATAAACTTTCAGCATACATATAGACAATTTGAGACAATAATTACAGAAAGGGGAGGGAGCAAAGACCCAAATTTGCAGAGAGAAATGGAGGTAAGGTGCATGCATAAGAAAATAGAGTACTGTAAATATATAACTATTTTTTACACAGTCTTAATGGTAACCACACTCCAAAGATCCAGAACTGAGATACATAACATAAAACAAGAAGGACTAGAGAGAAAATTCACAAAACCCCACCAAATTAAAATAATAGATAAAAACACAAGGACAAGGAAACTATGGAAACACAGAGGTACCAGAAAACAAAAGATTAAATGGCTGTAAGAAATCTTCATATTTCAATAATCATGCCAAATGTAAATAGACCGAGCTCACCAATGAAAAGGCACAGAGTTGAAGATTGTATCAAAAAACAAAACCCAACCATATGCTGTCTTTAAGAGACACATCTCAGCTCTGAAGACAAATCTAGATTCAAAGTGCAAGGGTGGAAATGATAATCCAAGGAAATAGCATTCACAGAAAAATGGGTGTAGCTGTACTCATATTGGACAAAGTAGACTTCAAGATAAGAAAGCTAAAGATATTGAAGAACACTTCATAATAATAAGGGAAACTTATCAAGAAGAGATAACACTTATTAATATCTATGCTCCCAATCAGGAAGCCCCAAAATATATAAAGCAATTACTAATAGAACTAAGAAAAGAAACTGACCAAAACACGATCACAGTAGGGAACCTAAATACCCCACTATTGTATATGGGTAGATATCCAAACAGAAAATTGATAAGGAAATAACATCCTTAAATGACACATCAGATCAATTGGACATAATTGACATTTACAGAGCCTTTCATGCCAAAACAGCTGCTAATACATTCTTCTCTAGTACACATGTAACACGCTCAAGGATTGACCACACGCTAGAACACAAAACGAGCCTCAACAAATATAAGAGCATTGAAATAATGCCAACCATATTCTCTGATCATAATGCTTGGAAGTTGGATATCAACTGTAAAAAGAAAGTGGGAAGAATCACAAATAGATGGAGATTAAACAACATGCTACTGAAAAATGATTGGGTCATAGATGACATAAAAGGAAAGATCAAGAGATACATGGAAACAAATGAGAATGAAGGTACAATGTATCAAAACTTTTGGGACACAGCAAAAGATATAATAAGAGGAAAGTTCATATCATTACAGGCATATCTCAAAAAACAAGAAAGAGGCCAAATAAAGAAACTTACACTACATCTTAAAAAAACAAAAAAAACAAAAAAATAAATAAAAAGAAGAAGAAATGAAGCCCAAAATAAGCAGAAGGAATAACATAATAAACATTAGAGCAGAATTTAATGAAATTGAGAAGAAAAGACAATAGAAAAAAAATAAATTCAACAAAAAGCTAGTACTTTGAGATGATTAATAAAATTGGCAAATACCTGGCTAGACTCGCTGAAGAAAAAATAGAAAGGACACAAGTAAACAAAATCAGAAGTGAGAGAAGAGAAAGTAACGCAAAAATACAAAAGATCATACAAGAATACTATGAAAAAGTATATAACACCAAATTTAATAACCTAGAAGAAATGGACAAGTTCTTAGAAATATACCACCTTCTTAAACTGAATCATGAAGAACTGGAAAATCTAAATAGACTTGTCAGTAGTAAGGAAATTGAAACAATCGTCAAAAATCTACCAAAAAATAAAAGTCCAGGACCAGGTGGCTTCACCAGTGAATTCTACTAAACATTTTAAGAAGATTTAATATCTATTCTTCTCAAACTTTTCCAAAAAATTAAAGAGGAGGAAATTCTCCCTCACTCATTTTATGAGGCCAATATTACCTTGATACCAAACCCTGCTAAAGATAACACAAAAAAATGAAAATCCAGACAAATATTTTCATGAACACAGATGCAAAAATCTTAAATAAGATACTAGTGAATCAAATACAAGAACATAATAAAAAGATTACACACCATGATCAAGTGAGCTTCACCCCAGGGGCATAAGAATGGTTTAACATAGCCGAATCAATTAATGTGATACACCACATAAAGAAAATAAGGGATAAAAATCATATTATGTCAACAGATGAAATAAAAGCATTTCACAAGGTAAAGCATTCATTTATGATTAAAACACTTGATAAAATGGGTATTGAAGAAAAATAATCTCAATGTAATAAGACCATATATGACAAGCCCTTGGCAAATATCATATGTGATGGTGAAAAACTAAAAACCTTGCCTCTATGTGGCTGTCTGCTATCACCACTATTATTCAATATAGTGTTGTAAGTCTTAGCTAGAGCAATCAAGCAAGAGAAAGAAATAAAAGTAATCCAAACTTGAAATGAAGAAGTCTGTCACTTTTGCAGATGACACAATTCTTTATGTAGGAAACTCTAAAGACCTCACTAAAAAAAAATCTATTAGAAACAATAAACAAATACGGCAAAGTTTCAAGATTCAAAATCAATGTGCAAAAATTCATAGCATTCTTATACAGAAACAATGAATTTTCAGGAAAAAATATTGAAAGACAATTCCTCTTGCAATTGCAACAAAATGAATAAAATACCTAGGAATGAACCTAACAAAGCATTTAAAGGTCCTATACACTGAAAACTATAACATTATTAAAAGAAATTGAATCACCTCACGCTTGTCAAAATGGCTATCATCAATAAATCAAAGAACGAGTGTTGGCAAGGATGCAGAGAAGAAGGAACATTCATACACTGTTGGTGGGCTTGCAAATTGGCACAGCTGCTATGGAAAACAGTCTGGAGGTTTCTCAGAAAATTAAAAATGGATATACCTTTTGACCCAGCAATTGCAATTCTGGGTATTTATTCAAAGAAAACCAAAACAATAATTTGTAAAGATCTATGCACCCCTATGTTCATGACAGCACAATTTACAATAGCCAAAATATGGAAGCATCCTAAATGCCCAACAACAGATGATTGGATAAAGAAGTTATGGTTTATATATACAATGGACTATTACTGAGCCATTAAAAAAATAAAATCCTACCATTTTACTAGGTCCAACAGCATGGATGGACCTAGATGTTATTACGCTGAATGAAATAAGTCAGACAGAGAAAGATAAATACCATATGATTTCACTTATATGCAGAATCTAAGGAATAAAAAGAACAAACTAATCAGAAACAGACTCACAAATATAGAAGACCATCTGGTGATGGCCAGAGAGGAGGGGAATTGAGGGGCTGAGAGAAAGGGGTGAAGGGTTAAAGAAGTACAAATTAGTAGTTGAGAGATGGTCATGGGGATGGAGAGTATGGCATAGGGAATGCAGTCAGCATTAATGTAATGGCTAGAGATGTAGAGTCAGACGAGAAAAAGAGCAATCAGGGGCATTGTTTCATAAACTATATAAACGTCTAACCAATGTACTGTATACTTGAAACTAATAATAAAACTAAATTAAAAAAGAAATTGAAAAAGACACAAAGAAATGGAAAAAAATATTCTGTGTTCATGTATTGGGAGACTCAGCATCATTAAAATGACCTTATAACCCAAAGCAATATACAGATTTAATGCAATCTCCATCAAAATTCCAATGGCATTTTTTAAAGAAATAGAGCAAAACATCATCAGATTTGTATGGAAGCACAAAAGACCCTGGATAACCAAAGCAATCCTGAGGGAAAAAACAAACAAACAAACAAACAAACAAAAAACATGGTTAAAGCTATCACTCTGCCTGACTTCAAATTATACTACAAAGCGAGAATAATTAAAACAGCATGGTACTGGCAGAAAAACAAAAACACAGACCAGTGGAACAGAATTGACAGCCCAGAATAAAATACCATATATATGGGCAAATAATTTTTGACAAAGGAGCCAAAAAAATACCATGGAAAAAGAAAGCCTCTTCAATCAATGGTGCTGGGAAAACTGGAAAACCACATGCAAAAGAATAAAACTAGACTGCTATCCGTCACCATACACAAAATAGACAAAGACTTGAATATAAGACCTGAAATCATAAATTGCATAGAAGAAAATATAGGTACTAAACTCACAGACCTTGGATTTAGAGAGGATGTTATGAATTTGATCTCAAAGGCTAGGGATGTATAAGCAAAAATTAATGAATGGGCCTATATCAAACTAAAAAGTTTCTGAACAATAAAAGAAATCATCAACAAGACCCAACATCAAAATGAGAGTAGATATTTGAAAACAATGCCTCTGATAAAGGCCTAATATCCAAAATATGCAAAGGACTCATACAACTCAACAAAAAGCAATCTAATTAAAAACTGGACAGAGAACCTGAACATAAACTTCTCCCAAGAAGCCATACAAGTGGCCAACAGACATGTGAAAAGATACTCAACTTTATAGCTATTAGAGAAATGTAAATCAAAACCACAGTGTGTTACCACCTCACCCTTTTAGAATGACTATCATCAACAGGACAAGTAATAAGTTTTAGAGTGGTTGTGTGAAAAAAGAAACATTTATTCACTGCTGGTGAGAATGTAAATTGGTACAATCGCTATGGAAAACGGTACAGAGATTCTTTAAAAATTTAAGAATAGAATTATCTTATGACCCAGCAATCCCTCTTCTGGGTATTTACCTAAAAAACTTGAAAACATTTATCTGCAAAGATGTATGCATGCCCATATTCATATCAGCATTATCCATGGTAGCCAAGACTTGGAAACAACCAGTGTCCTTTAATAGATGATTGGATAAAAAAAAAAGATGTGGTACATATATACAATAAAATATTACTCAGCCATAAGAAAAGATGAAATACTGCAATTTGTGACAACATGGATGGATCTTGAGATTATCATGTTAAGTGAAATAAGTCAGACAGAAAAATTTGAGAACCATATGGTTTCAGTTATTTGTGAGATATAAAACTGAAAGCAACAAACAAACATGACAAACAAACAGAAACTTATAGACATGGACAGTGGATTCGTGGTTGCCAGAGGGAAGGGGGGAGCAGGAGGGAGATAGGGGTAAATGTGGTCAAATATATGGAAGGATATTAAACTTTGAGTGGTGAACACACAATGCAATATACAAATGACATATTGAATTGTACATTTTTCCCCTCTTTAATTCCCATTTCCCCTACTTCCACTCCTGACCCATGGATGTTGCTGTTTCCCCTCAAGAACTGGATCTCTGAAGGCAGGGCATTCCCTCCCACATGCTTGCGGCGTGCACCTTGGCCATGGCACACATGGGGTATGGTCCGTGGTTCTACCTAGGGTGCAAACCCAGGACTTTCTGCGTGCAAAGCAGATGTGTTAACCACTACACTATGGAGCTACCCCCTGAATTGTACATTTGAAATCTATATGATTTTATTAACTAATGTCG
Source organism: Pteropus vampyrus (assembly GCF_000151845.1). NCBI lineage: Eukaryota > Metazoa > Chordata > Mammalia > Chiroptera > Pteropodidae > Pteropus > Pteropus vampyrus. Next base: position 319,805 of record NW_011889297.1, on the reverse strand, counting down.
CCCTAATAATTTTAGTAAAAATAAATAAATAATAAATACATACATACAATAATTGATATAAAATAAAAATAAAAAATAAAAAAGGAAAATCTCAAATAAGCATCTTAATTTTATACCTTAAGGACCTAGAAAAAGAAGAGAAAAACTAATTACAAGCTTAATAAAAAGAAGAAAATAATGAAGACCAGAGAATAAATAAATAAGAGACCGGAAAACTATAGAAAAGATCAAGGAAATAGCTGGTTTTTTTTTTTGAAAGATAAATAATATTGAAAAACATTTACCTAGATTAAGACAAAAAGAGAGAAAACTTAAATAAATAAAATCCAAACTGAAAGCAGAGTCAGTACAACTGATAACACAGAAATACAAGAAAGATCGTAAAAGACTACAGTGAACAATTTTATTTCAACAAATTGGATATTCTAGAAGTGGATAAATTCCTAGAAACTTACCAAGACTGAATCATGAAGGAGACATAAAATTTAAACAAACCAATTATGAGTAAGGATATTAACCTAGTAATCAAAAGTTCTCCAAAGAAAAGAGCTAAGATCAGAGAAAAAAAATGGCATAGATGATAGAGGCTTTGTTCATCCATCATGCTACTACATCAAAGTTGTCACAAAAACACAGAGCAAACAGCAAGGAAAGTCACCTGGGATCTAGATGAACAAGCTCTACAACTAGGGAGAGAAATAAGAAATCAACCTGCAAAGAGGAGAGGTAGAATAGGGGGAGGACTTGAGGCTGCCCAGTCCCGAGCAGCTGAGTGGGACAAAGGCCATAGCACTGCAGCCTCCAGCTGCAGATGCCTCTTAAAGAGGCCATGTCTTTGACTGAACTTTTGTGGTGACGAACATGCTTGCTCTGAGCACCAGCGCCAGGTCATCTGCTCAGCGGGCACCAGGGACTTACAGGGAGACACTGAGTTGTTGGAGTGACGGCAAACAGATAGACATGCTGGTGGTATCCATCGTTCCTCTGTTGAGCCCTCCACCTCCCCATGTGCTGACACAGTGCCACCATAGCTGAGACATCACCAAACCGGATAACAGAGGTCGCTCCACCCAGAGGATTCCCTGAAACTTGCAGCCCCACCCAAGCCATTGTCAGGTGTATCCTCAGCGAGTTAGGTGTTCCTTGCTGAGCAGAGCCAAGACTCACACTAGTGGTAGCTGTCCTTGGTTTCTGGCGTGGTTTCTTGAGGCAGCTATAAGCACAGCATCTGCAGATTGCTTGCTGAATCTTAATGGGTGTCTCTTGAACGGGGATAGGTTGGGGCTATTCTTGGCCTACAGCTGAACCCTTCTCAGGACTGTGCCACTGGACACCTACCACACAAAGCCATATGAATAAGACCAGGAAACTTAGGAGCTTTGCTTAGTATATAGAAACAGACACAGAAAGGCAGCCAAACTGGAAAGACAAAGAAGCAGAAACCATATGACAGAATATAACAGAGATCCATGAATAATGGAGTCAAGCAATCTAATAGATGCAGAGTTCAAAACACTGGTTATCAAGATGCTCAATGAACTTAGGGGAAGTATAGATGAATTCAATGAGAATTTTAACAAAGAGATAAAAAACATAAAAATAGAAATGGAAATTATAAAAGCGAACCAGTCAGAAATGAAGAACACATTATTTGAGATGAAGAGTATATTAGAATAAATAGAGTGGATAAAGAAGAAGATCAAATCATCAATACAGAGGATGGGAAAGCTGAGGACACTCAATCATAATGGCAAGAAAAAAGAAGCCAAGTCTATAGTAATAATTTAAGGAGCCTATGGGATATTAATGAATGTAAAAATATTAGTGTCATAGGGATACCTGAAAGAAAACAAGACATTGAAGAGCTATTTGAAGAAATAATGATGGAAAACTTTCCTCACCTGGTGAAGGAAATAGATATACAACTCCAGAAAGCTCAGAGAGTTCCAAGAAAGAGGAACCCAAAGAGGCCCACACCAAGACACATCATCATTAAAGTGCCAAAGCTTAAATACAAAGAGAGAGCCTTAAAAGCAGTAAGAGAAAAGCAGTTAAGTACCTACAAAGGAGTATCCATAAGACTTACAGCTGATTTCCCAAAGAAACCATGCAGGACAGAAGGGTTTGGCACAAAATATTCAATGTGATGAAAACCTAGGATCTTCAACCAAGAATACTTTATCCAGCAAAGCTATCATTTAGAGTTAAAAAACAGATAAAGAATTTCCCAGACAGAAATAAGCTAAAGGAATTTATCATCACTAAGCCAGTATTACAGGAAATATTTGAGAGACTTCTTTAAGAAGAAAAAACATGGATCAAAAACAGAAAGAAAGAATGATAATAACTACATTCCTATCAACAAGTACCTCAAATGGAAAATAATTATGTGCTACAACCAAAAAATAGGGAAGTTGAATGGATAAGAAAACAAGATCTTTACATATGCTGCCTATGAGAGACTCACTTCAGATTAAATGACATACAGATTAAAAGGAAGGGGATGGAAAAGGAATTGCTTTGATGGAACTAGAGGGTATTGCACTGAGTGAAATGAGTCAGATAGAGAAAGACAAATATTGCATGATTTCATGTACATGCAGAATATAAAGAACAAAATCAACAAACTACAAAGAAAGTAGTGTAAAATCAATGATACAGAGAATATTTGAGGGCTACTAGATGGGAGAGGGGTTGGGGGGATGGAAAGAAGGCAAAGGGATTAAGAGGTACAAATGGATAGTTACAGAATAGACATGGAGATGTAGGGTGTAGCATGGGGAAGGTGGTTAACAATGTAATAAATATGTAAGGAGGAAGAGGAGTACTAGACATAGTGGGGTAATCACTTTGCAAGTTATATGGATCTCTGATCACTAGGCTGTACAAATGAAACTGGTATATGACTGTATGTCAACTATAATTGACAAAAAACTCATTGAATTGTAAAATGTAAATATGAGCAATTAATTGTCTATTATATTTCAATAAAGCCGAAGGAAAAAATGTTTTGTCATGAAAAAGTTTTGGCAAGCTTCTAATTCCACTCAGAAAAAAAAAGAAAAAAAAGGAAAAAAAAAAGGTTCAGAAACAGATGGTTTCACTGGTAAATTCTACCAAGCATTTAAAAAAGAATTAATGCCAACTAAACAGGGGTATCACTTCATAAATTATATAAATGTGTAACACTATGCTGTATACCTGAAGCTAATTTAAAATAATATTGCACATCAACTGTAATTGAAATTTAAAAAAAAATTAAAGATTTAATGCCAATCCTTTCCAAACACTTTCAAAAAACTAAAGAGAAAGGAACAGTTCCAAGCTGATTTTACAAGGCCAGCCTTACCTGATACCAAATTGAGAAAAGGATACTACAAGAAAAACAACAACAACAACAACAACAACAAACAAACAAACAAACAAAACTACAGGCCAATATATCAGATGAATATAGATTAAATATTCTCTGAAAATTAGCAAATAAAATTCAGCAGCACATTAAATGTATTATACACCATGATGAAGTGGGATTTATCCCTGGGATACCAGGATCATACAACATGGGCAAGTCAATAATTGCGATACATCATATTAATAGAATGAAACATAAAATTCATACAATCTAAATAAAAGCAGAAAAATCATTTGACTACATACACCATCCATGCATGACAAAAACTCTCAGAGAATTAGGTATATATGGAACAACATAATAAAGACCATATATGACAAGCTCACAGCTAATGTCAGCTCAATGGTGAAAGTTGGAGAGCTTTTTCTCTAATATCGAGAACAAGACAAAGTATAAAGGTACCCATTCTCACCACTCTCATTAATCATAGCACTGGAATCCCTAGCAAAGAGCAATCAGGCAAGAAAAAGAAATAAACATTATCTAAATCTTGAAGAAATAAAATTTTCTTTGTAGATGATATATATATATATGGATGTATATATACACATACATAAATATATATGTATATGTGTGTGTGTGTGTGTGTGTGTGTGTGTGTGTATATATATATATATATATATATATATATCATCATAAAGACTTACAATGAGAAAACAGCTATTTTGTGTTGCTGCCTCGAAATTTTACAATACGACAATCCTGACTACACCCAGAATCTGGACATTTGGATAAGAACCTGAGCTGAAGATTCCTGTCACAAGTTCCTGCTTTGCTTTCCCAGGGGCACTTTTTAAAATAACCAATTAGAGTTAACTCCACAAAAAGTTAGTGACCGCCACCCCAATTACCTCATAAGTTATAGGTGCTTGTTACCCTGCTCTCTATCTCATGCTGACTATTGACCTAAGACAGAGGATTGTCCTTCCCCTTCTCATTGTACATTGTGCCTTCCTTTTTCTGTGATCTATAAGTAAAATACCTTGTGACTTTACTTCCTTTGTGTGAGTGTATTGAAACTGTGCCTTCAATCAAATGACCCTGGGGTTTTCACTTTTCCAAAGTGGAAGCTTAGATGCTAATGGAGCAACTGTCCAACTCCATGTGGGTGGCTTGTGCCCCCTCAACCAAACGGTTATAATCTGTATATTCTTAACATATCAGCTATGGTCCCCCCAACACAATTGGCGATGAGAATAGTTTGTGGGTGCAGATTGTAACCTCATGCAATGCCTTTTAGCAGTGACTAGCTCACTAACTTCCTCTCTCACACCACTCAATCTTTCTGGGAAAAAAAACACTGCTTTCTGGTGGTCTTTCGCATTGTTTTTTTTCTGCTGTGTATTGCTTCTGCCAGATATCGCTGCAGATCCCCACCCTAAATTGTCAGTGTTGTAAAGGTCAGACTCCCTTGCAGAGATTAACCAGAAAGCCACAGTCTGAGTTTGGTGTGTTTCCCATTAGTCATTAAACAAGATCCTACTGGGTGTTCAGGTCTAGAGGTAATTGGCTATAATTATATGGGAGAGTCTTAGAGTTGAGGCAAAGTGAACTAACAGAGATGATAGGGCTCTGTCTCTTTCCCTCAGGCAGGGACAGGGGTGTGAGCTAACAGGTCCTGAGATACAAAGAGAATTCCCCTAGATTAGTGCCAGAAGGGGAGATTTGCTGCTGGACTTCCAGTGGCTAAGACCTGGGTGTTGAGGTTGGAGAACCAGTCCTAACCTGTGACACAGGCAGCACGACCAGGGGCATCACTGTACCTCGGGGAGGAAAACACTGCCAAGGCAAGCACTTCTTATGTTGCTGCATTCTTTCTTGCTGTCACAAATCATCCCCCAATCCATGGGATATCAAGAGTTTTGATGTGGTGCAGCAAAACAAAATCTCACCAAAAGCGGAGCCCTTGAGCACATGGTACTTGTTCCTCCCAAGTCCCCAAAGGAAGTTGAAAAGCTACTATTTACTTCTAAAACACCTGCTCAAATCACTTGGGCTCTACTAAAAACATATTAACATGCCAAATCCTTGGTGCTATGTTCTCAGGGCTTGAGAGCTTTTCCAAATACATTGGCTAATATTGTCCTGGTGGAGGTGGACCCTAATGCTGATTGGGACATGCTAGAATGGTAAGTGGCAGCATATAAATTGGAGAAGAAGTAACTTCTTTCCCAGGGGTTTCCCATCAGTATTCATTGTATCAAAATGTCCATGATGACCAACATGAATGGAAAATATAACTATATCATAGAAATGCAAAATTTCCTAGAAAAGTAATTGTCCAAAGGGAAGGGAGAAGGGTGCTGATTAGCTTTTATTATACAGGCATTTAGAGCCAGCTCCAAGCTGTTGCCCACAGCAGCTGAGATGCATCAACTAGCCAGATTGGCCAGGTGCCATGGAAGCTAGCTGCCATGTTGGAAAGAATAATTTCTTTCTCAGAAGGAACTTTTCACGGCTCTCATGCTTGTAAGAAATGCCAGGAGTGATGGTGAGTAGCTCTGCAGGGGTTTCCCTGATGTGTGAGTACTTATTTAATTGCACAATATCTGGTTTCCTTCCTTGTCTATGTCTGTTTTGTTGTTTGTCATAAGAAAGAGATTTTAAAGAGAGGAATCCAAATCGCTCTGGGATGGTGGAATGTATTCTTTGAATGATAAGCACAAATTTCTAAAAGATAAAAAAACCTTTCTATAATAAACTTTGACAATCTGAGCAGTTGCTTTAAAACTTCTTACTGCTTGTGCTGCCTGAAACTTGACAAGATATTTCAAAGAACTGAATAACTATGATCAGAAACTTGGCAAAATTAGATGTCTAATAGGATTTTTTAAATCCCTCCTCAATAACTTCCAAGGCCTTCCTACTGATAACAAAAATGCAAACACAGTCCACAACTACTTGAGACTAAACAAACCAAAGGAAAAATAATGAAAAAAATAAAGCTTATTAAATTATTATGATTAGTTTCAAATATACAGTACATTGGTTAGACATTTATATAGTTTACAAAATGATCCCTTTAATTGCTAAAAGAAAGCTTTTTAAAAAAATACAAGTGGCTGAAAGGTTACCTTGCCTAGGCAGCACCTCAGTCTCCTTAAAAACTGTTGATCAAGTACAAACAAAAATTAGGAAAAGCCTCAGCCATCTGAATGAATAAATCTAAGTTATTCCCACTATTATAAATTAATGGGCCTTTGCATTATTGTACTTGTCTCATGGCTGAAATTAAAAACAAAACAAAACAAAAGAAAATTATCAGGTCTCTGAT
>NW_011889297.1:299616-312771 GCF_000151845.1 Pteropus vampyrus | reverse complement strand
TAAAATAAAAGTCTTTTCAGTGAAACTTTTTAGTATTAATTGTTTTATAGTACATATACTTAAAAATAATTTTCTAAAATACTATGGTAACTTGAAATCTTAGAGTTTTCTAAGTTCTTAAAGATGGAAATTATTAACTAAATCATTTCCAGATAAGATGAAATACTGAAACATTAATTACTAAATGAATCTAAATTTACTTACTTTTAGCTTCTTAATACAGATAAACTAAAAATATTGGGTCTGTTAGCAAAAAATATTACATACTATACTAAAGAAGTACATGTTTCTAAAAATTATAATATATAATTCCTAGTCAAAAAACCTATGATTCTAGAGGTTATGAAGTGTATTCATGAATTTGTCAATCTAAAGAATGCTAATTGCTTACTTTTAGCTGTCACTAGAAATTAAGTTTATTAAGGGTTAAGAACTCAAATAAATATGGAAGGAATTAATATATGTTTTCAATAAAAGATGGTATAAATTATGGAGATATATTTTCATTAAGGGAAATGAAAATAATTTTGTCCTATTTATTTCAGAATGGGAAGAGATAAAAAGAATTTTACCTCATAAATTAAGCTGGATAAAGTTGAATTATTATGATAATGGTTTAAAAATTAAGCTTTTCACTTTAGAAGATATATAAATGTCTAATCACCATGTTGAACACCTGAAACTAATATAATATTATATGACAACTGTAATTGAAAAAAAATTTAAAAATAAGCTTTAATATGAATTATGTACTTATATAAAGCTATGTAATGTTATTTCTCTGCCAAAAAAACCCAAAAATTTCCTATGCAATTAGCACTTAATAAGAGATTATAAAGGAAAAGCAAAGATTTTATGTTTTATTAAAATGATTTTCTATGTTGTTTATCATTAGATATTTAATTGCTTAAGTAAACTGGGTCATCTTGATATTTCAAAAGCTAAATTGCTTACAGCTATTTGACTTCCTTTATTTGCTTGGAAAATCTTTACTTTTTACCATGATTAAATGAATAATTTAAATATTGTTCCACAGTGAGCTATGATTCTATTTGACCAAATGTTTTAAAACTTTTGATATGTTTGACAAAGTTCTCAAGATTCAAAAATTAAATAGATTTTTCTTGACCTTTGAGATTTGTGAGAACATTAAGATTTTTCAGAAGGATCTCTAAACTATTTCAAAGAAAAATTTTCTCTCTTTTTAAAATGGGGAAATTAATCAGCCTTATTTGATATGCTAAAATTACATGAGAAGCAATGTAAAATAAAAATAATAATGTTGTATATATACATGTATTATTTTTATTAGTATAAATATTCTAGAAATAGTATAAAATTCCTAAAATTATGACGTCTTAATAATACTAAAATATTCTCAATCTATATCTGTCTCTGAAAGTTGTAACTCTTATGTATTTGAAATGTAAATATCTGAGAACTAACCAAAACATTGTCTGCAGAAATTAAAGAAAAAAGCTTTTAAAAAATGTAGATTGCTGCATAATTATCTTGCCAAAACTAATTTGTAAAGATAAATGTTTTCTTTTTTACAAAGCTACTAGAAAATCATAAGGCTAAAACAAAATTACTGTATATAAAAATAGTATGTATGTTTTCAGTAGAAGGAGGAACGAAGTATAGAGATGCACTTTTGTTGAAGAAAAGAACAAAATGTGTGTGTGTGTGTTTATTTTTTTTATTTTTTTGGATAAAGAAGACTATAAAGGACTATTTTTTGTAAAGGAAGTAAAAGGAAAATAATTTTGTCCTTGAATAAAATGATTGTTTCAAAATAAGAAAGAGAAAGATAGAACCAAAACTGAAAGGTTTATGTAAGTTGAAGAATGTTTGTGTATGTTACCAAAGGTTTGTATGTTGCAGGAGGTTCAGGCAGGAGGGATCTTGAGAAAAAAGTTTTATATATGGTCAGGCTTACTAAGATTGGAATGGATAACTAAGTCCATTACATTATTTGTATGTAAGTATGTATGTGAATTCTCACCAGATCTTTAACCATGGCTGTTTTTAAGTCCTGTATCAGTTACAGGTAATTATTGTTCTACTCTGATGATTTGGAAAAAATGTTACTACGAATGTGTTTCATCTTTAGAGATTCACACACAGAAAAAAAAAAACTGACAAGTACTCTAAAATACAAGTTTCCGATAGCTTTAAAAAACATAACACTTGAAAGAGATAAAAATTTACAGAACTCTAAGGAAAAACTGAATTATGGTCTTGGCATTCTTGTTAAAACAAATTATCCATATATTATGAAAGGCTTTATTTATGGGCTCTACATTATTCTATTGGTCTATGTATCTGTCTTTACGCCAGTACCGTTTTGTTTTAATTAGTATAGCTTTGCCATTATTTTTTTAAATTCAGGAAATGTGAGTCCTCTTGCCTTTTTTTCAAGATTTTTTTTTTTTTTTGCTGTTTGGGGGTTCCTTGAGATTCCATATAAATTTTAAGAAGTGTATTTTTATTTCTGAAGAAAGCATCATTGGTATTTTGACAGTGATTGCATTGAATTTGTAGATTGCTTTGAGTAGTTTTATGTTCTAACACTATTATCTTCCGATTCATGGACATATATTAATTTATTTATGTCTTTAATTTCTTTCATCAATGAATTTTATTGCATTTGTAAATAGAATTGTTTTAGTAATTTTCTTTTCAGATTGTTTATTGTTAGTTTATAAAACTGCACCTAATTTTTGTGTGTTGATTTTGCATTCTGCTGCTATGCTGAATTCATTTATTAGTTCTAAGATATTTTTTGTGAAATCTTTAAGGTTTTCTACATTTAAGATCATGTTATCTGCAAAGAAAATTTTGCTTCTTTCAAAGAAAATTTTGCTTCTTTCTTTGTGATTTGGATGTCTTTTATTTATTTTTCATGCATAATCCTCTGGCTAGAACTTCCAGTACTATGTTAAATAGAAGTAGCAAAAGAGGGCATCCTTGCTTAATCTCTGATCTTAGAGGAAAGGCTTCCAGTCTTTCACCACCATTGAATTTGTTGTTTACTGTAGGTATTTCATATATGGCTTCTATCATGTTGAAGTAATTTTGTATTTTTCTTAGTTTGTGGAATATGTTTTTTTTTTTTATCATGAAAACATTTGAATTTTGTCAGATGCTTTTTCTGCACCAGTTGATATGATCTTGTGTTTTTTACATTCATTCTGTTAAAGTGATGTATTACATAAATCTATTTTCATATGTTGAACCATCCTCACATTCCAGGAATAAATCTCACTTGATAACGGTGTCTGATTCATTTAAAGTGCTGTTGAAATCAGTTTACTATTATTTTCTTCAGAATTTTTGCATCAATGTTTATAAGAGATATGAATCTGTTGTTATAATGTCTTTGTCTGGATATGATATCAGAATATTGATGACTTCATAAAATAAGTTAAGAAGTATTCCCTCCTCTTCAAATTTTTGAAGAAATTTGAGAAAATTAGTATTCTTTAAATGTTTGGTATAATTCACTAGTGAAGCCTTCAAGTCTAGAGCTTTTCTTTGTTGGGAGATCTTACTAATTCAATCTCCTTACTAGTTATAAATCAATTCAGATTTTCTATTTCTTCATGGTTTACTATTGGTAAGTTTGTGTTTCTAGGAACTTGTCTGTTTCATCTAGGTTATCTAATTTTTATCATACTTTCCTATTATTCTTTTTTTCCTTGAATCTTTTGTAATGTCTCCACTTTTACTTATAATTTTAGATTTTAAGTCTTCTCTCATTTTTTATTAGTCCATCTAGCTAAAGATTTTTTAATTTTATTGATCTATTCAAAGAACCAACTTCTAGTTCCATTTGGTTTCTCTTTTGTTTTTCTATTGCCTATTTCATTTTTCTCTCATTTAGCTTTTATTATTTCCTTCCTATGCTATTTTTGGTTTAGTTTATTCTTATATTTGTAGTTACCCTAATTGTAAAATTAAGTTATTGATTTGATATATTCCTTATTTTTAATGTAAGTATTTATAGCTATAAGTTTTCCCTCTTAGCACTGTTTTATCCTGTTTCACATAAGTTTTGGTATGTTTTGTTTTTATTTTAACTCGTCTCTAAGTATTTTCTAATTTTTCTTGTGAATTATTCCTTGATCCAATGGTAGTTTAAGAGTGTATTGTTTAATTTCCACATTTTTGTGGATTTTTCAGTTTTCTATTACAGATTTCTAACTTCGCCTTTTGTCATCAGAGAAGATGCTTTGTATATATCTATCTATATCTGTCTTTTAAAATCTATTGACACTTAATTTGTCACCTAACATATGGTCTATCATGGGAAAGCTTCCATGTGCACTTGAGGAAATTATGTATGCTGCTGTTGTTGTGTAGAGTCTTTTGTATATTTCTTTTTATATCTAATTGGTTTATTATGTTGTTTTAGTCTTCTATTTTCTTACTTATCTTCTATTTGATTGTTTTATCCATTATAAAGAGTAGGGTATTGAAGTCTCCAACTATTATTGTAGAACTATTTCTTTATATTTTGGTGGTCTGTTATCAGATGTGTAAGCCAGATATTACTTTTTTAATTAAAATCTAATATTAAAAAAAAAACTCTTAATGAGTAAGCTTTTTTACAGAAATGTCTCTAAATACCTGACTTACACAATTATTTGGATATCTATGTATGGTGTGGCTCCAAACACTCTAAGTTCCAGAATTTCTATATAGAATTAATCCCTGGGAAGTAATATGGTTGAGGAGAGAAGTGGATGAATTATTGGATATTTTGGAGACATGTTTGCCTAGCAAACACACCATTTTCCCTTAGATTTTATGTTATAGAAGAATCAAAATAACAAGGTTTCTTGAAGATGATCATATTCACATATTATACAAAACTGAGAAAACATTCATTGTCCATATCAAAAGAATAAGGACAGTAAAGGGTGGCATTAGCTGGGGAAAGTGATTGATTCTATGTGTGTGTGGAGAGGAGGAGATAATTCCCTCTTCCAACTGTCTTTCAACATTATTGCTTTTGGGCAAAATGTAGGGGGACTAATTCATCTGTCATCTAAGCAAGAATGCAGGTTGATCTCTGTGAATAATAAAATGCCAGCTTTGCCACCTACTTGCCTGGCTCTCTTTTCAATGAATACTTTGGGACACTTATGCTTTAGACCTTTGCAATAACTTGGGGAAAATCCAGCCATGGTTGCTAAATTATCTCCAGACACAGGAATGTCTCCAAACTATTTTTTTTTTTTTTTTGCTGCCTGAATGTGTTAGGATGACTCCAGAGTTGTAGCCATAACCATGGCTGACCTTTCTCTTCTTCCTTTTCCTTCTTTCTTTTTTCACTTCTTTCATTCCTTCTTTTATCCATCATTTACTGAATGTACTCTTTGCCAGGCCCTATACTATGCAATAAAGAAATAAAACACATCCCTTCCCTTAAAGTGTCTCTAACAGTAGAGATAATATGGACAGAATGCTCAGGGAGGACAGAAAAAAAAACTTGCATAACTCTGTTTTGAGAAAAGAAAGAGACAGAGAGATCCTCACAAAGGAGGCACTGTTTGAACTAAGTCATAAAAGGTCTTACAAAAGTTGTTCAAGTGGAGAAGAGATAGGAAGGCATCAAGGAAGCAGGACTAGCATTTGATGAGTCCTGAAAGAGCATAATATCTTCATGGATTTACATAAAATTCTCTAAAGGAGGGAGTATGGGGTTGATGGCACCAGGCTGAGGGTAAAACTTGCCTAGATAGGAGGCTGAACAAGGCCCAGGTCATAAAGAGCTTTGTATGCTTTCCTAAGAGAGCTTGTGGTTCATCTTGAAGGTCACTTGTTTTCAAATTTCTTTTAAGCTGAAGAACCCTTTCTTGAAATGGAAGCTTATGCGAGACTTCAATATCTAAGATGCATCAAAGGAAAATAACTCTAGAAAAAACTCAGGGAAGACTACTAGCCACTGGCCATTCTCTTTGCTTTCCTTGTGGCTACTCCTGAGAAATTGTTGGTGGATTTGGATGGAAATAGTAAGTAATATTTGGGGAATTAAGATGATCTTGAGGTTTCTGACTTGAGAGACAGGTGGTTGGTGGTACAATTGGAGAACAAGTAACACTAATATTTTATACTTATTAAGGGTTCCTTATGTGTTAGGTGCTGTTCTAAGAATCAAATATAAATTTATTCAGTCTTCATAGCAACTTTATGATGTTAATGTTTTCTTGTTCTTATGTCATAGATAAGAAAACTGGGGCATAAAGAGGTTAAATAATTTCCCCATGGTCAAACATCCAGTAAGTGGCAAACATATGATGGGAACCCTTTGGAGATGTCAAAGAAGGTGGTGGGCATAGAAATTTGGAGCTAAAGAGAGAAATTTGAGTTGTAGTTAGACCAGTAGACATACATAATAATGATAATAAAAGTTTTGACATGTAGATGTAGGTCATTCATCATTGCTGTCTAATATTATAATAACATATGTTATATGAACATATGTTATTTACCCATTTTTCTGTAGATAGATATTTGGATCATTTCTCATTTTTGATTCTGGATTTGTTTGCTTATTTATTTCTATTTTACAAACATTTATTTGTGATATATAACTAGAAGTGGTAGTGCTAAGTTGTAGGGAATATGATTGTTCAACTTTACACGATAATGTCAAAACTGCAAAGTGGTTTGTACCCAATGACATTTTTTTTTAGGTGAGGCAACTCTTGGTTGACCTCAGATTGCAAGGACCTTGTCAGCTTACAATCCCTTATTTTTTTTTTTTTTTTATGTTTTACACCTACAGCACCTGGTCTTCCTACGTGGTCTCCCATCCAAGTACTAACTACATCCGACCCTGCTTAGCTTCTGAGATCAGATTGGATCATGGTTGTTCAGGGTAGCATGGCTGTAGAACCCACTGACTTTTAAAAGTCAACATGACCCTTATGTAATTTATGAAGCGATCCCCTCGATATGTCTAGTATCCACCTGGCACTATATATAGTTATTGAAATCTGAAACTAATGTAAACTAATATTGAATGCCAACTCTGTTTGAGAAATAAAAACTAAAAAGAAAATACAGCTAAATTTTATTTTAATCCTATTCAAATATTTTAAAATTTGGAAAAAAATTCAATATGACTCAAAATGAACTAGTGGACTAATTAGCCTCCAACAAAACAGCAAACAAACAAAAAAGTTCTGGTCATCTGTGTTGCTAAACCCAGTTATCAGAATCACTGCCCTCCTTATCTCTTGCTGAAAATCTGCAACTTAGCCATTGTTTTTTCTACTTCCAGTTCTCCATTTAATAGCTCATCCTCACGTAGCAGCCAGGACTAACTTTTCCAAATGCTATCTGACTGATATTTCTTTCATTGAATTATTCTGATGAATCTGATTGCCTACTGGGGACTGCAAACTCAAATTCTTGCAGAGACCAAGAAGGTGACAGAAATGAGCTAAAAGAGAGTTGTGGGAACTGGAAAGAACTGAAGAATGCGTGGTCCCCTAGAAAGTCATTCAAATGCATACTTTTAAAAGAACATTATGTAGTTCATTTAACTATATGTTTATTCCCTAATTAAAGACTGTAGCAAAATTGAGGAGGCTTATTTGAGTGAGGCTGATTGTACTGCCTCAGCCAAACCCAACCTGCCTGAAAAAATGCTCAGTAAATGGGGTCACTATCAGTCATTTTGCAAGCCAGAGATCTCAGAATCTTCCTTCACTATTGCTCTTCATTAATCCACTCACAACCTGTTACTAGACACAATTGTTCACCAAATCATATAGGATGAACCTCAGAAATGGCTCTCTGACTTGACTTCTTTTCGCCTGAACCACTACTTTAGCTTCCTAAGTGGCTCACATCACTCTCAGTCTCTTTGCCACACAGTTCTCAGAGTGAACAGCTTTAAAAACAAAGTCGTTTTTTTTTAATTCATTTGCTTTAAATTTTCCATTGTTTTGCCAAATTTGGCTCCATTCCAGTCTGTCAGCCTTGTCTCCATCCACTTCCCACCCCACCCATCATTTACACTTCCTGTCCCTTAGTTCTGGCTGGGCAGTGGTGAGGGAAGTGTTTTTAAGAAAACAAACAAACAAACAATGTCTTAGTCCCAATTTCAAAGAGTCAGATTTAATTAGTCTAGGGTGGGTCCTGGGCATCAGTGCATTTTAAAATCTCCTTAGGTGGTTCTAATATACATCTAGGTTTGAGAACCACCTGTTTATCCCCAAATTTCTAAGTTTGAATTTTGATGTTTTCCCAGGGTAGTAATATGTGGTATAGTACTCTCTTGCAATGTGGCAGTGAGCTGCAGGTCTCAGTCAGCCACAGGCTCATGAGGGTAAACAATTGATACTCTACATTGTACTGTGTTGCCAGCATTTTTGGATATCGTGGTTTGTGTTTTTGCTTACAATGATGTCTACAAAACATCCACCTATATGTCCTGCTTCTGATGGGGAAAAAAAGGGAAGGCAACTATTTTTGAGATGACATTCAA
Source organism: Pteropus vampyrus (assembly GCF_000151845.1). Lineage (NCBI taxonomy): Eukaryota > Metazoa > Chordata > Mammalia > Chiroptera > Pteropodidae > Pteropus > Pteropus vampyrus. The sequence continues at coordinate 304,265 of NW_011889297.1, read as the reverse complement.
CATAATTGTCCAATTGTAGGCTAATGTGAGCATTCTGAGCACATTTAAGGTAGTCTAGGCTAAGCTATGATGTATGGCAGGTTACGTGTAAATGCATTTTTTGACTTACTATATTACCACAATGCTTATCCCTGCTACCAGATGGTAAGTATCTCCAGGGTGAGGTATTGTATCTTGTTCATCTCTAGATCCCAAGAGTAATGACTAGGCCTAGCGCCTGGAACCCACTAGTTGCTCATGAAAGACTTGCTAAATAAAGAGTTGTGACTTAGTTTTACATGGAACATTGGCCATCTGAAGACTGACCTCTATTTTTAATCTCAAAAGTTGTCATGGGTACAAAACTACTTCATCATTTGTCATCTTTTTTTTTGTATTTTTTATTCGTTTTTGTTAAGTTTCTTGGGATAACATTGGTTAATACAATTATATAATTTTCAGGGGTATATTATCATTTGACATCTGTATATTCTATTGTGTGCTCACCACCCAAAGTCCGGTTTCCTTCAGCTATCATATATTTGATCCCCTTTACCCTCTTTACGCTCCCCTTAAACCCCTATGTTTGACCCCATTTACCCCGTCTACCTTCCCCCTCCTCCTCCATCCTCTACCCTCTGGTAACCACTAGTCCATTGTCCATGTCCATGAGTCTCTGTTTGTTTGTCCTGTTCACTTGTTGCTTTTAGATTTATATCCCACATATAAGTGATATCAGGTGATTTTCAACTTTTTCTGTCTGGCTTATTTTGCTTAGCATGATTATCTCGAGGTCCATCCATGTTGTCGCAAATGACACAATTTCATCTCTTCTTATGGCTGAGTAATATTCCATTGTGTGTGTGTGTGTGTGTGTGTGTGTGTGTGTATCAGCTTCTTTAGCCAGTCATCTATCATAGGACACATCGAATGCTTCCATGTCCTTGCCACCGTGAATAATGCTGCTATGAACCTCGGTGTGAAAATAACTTTTCGGATATTGGTTTTTAAGTCTTTGGGGTAAATGCCCAATAGAGAGATTGCTGGATCATATGGTAGGTCTGTTCTCAGCTTTTTGAGGAAACTCCATACTGGTTTCCATAGTGGCTGTAACAATTTGCAGTCCCACCAGCAGTGTACGAGGGCTCCTTTCTCTCCACATCCTCTCCAACATTTGTTATTACTTGTCTTGTTGACTATAGCTATTCTAACGGGTGTGAGATGGTGTCTCATTGTGGTTTGATTTGCATTTCCCTAATAGCTAGCGATGTTGAGCTTCTTTCCATAAATTTATTGCCTTTTGTATGTCTTCTAGGGAAAAGTGTCTGTTCAGGTCCTCTGCCCATTTTTTGATTGGGTCGTTTTGTTGTTGTTGTCGTCATTGTTGTTATTGAGTCATATGAATTCTTTGTATATTTTGGATATTAGGCCCTTATTGGAGGCATTGTTGCAAATATATATTTCCATTCGGACGGTTATCCTATACATGTTGACAATTTCTTTTGCTGAAGAGAAGCTTTTTACTTTGATGTAGTCCCATACATTTATTTTTGCTTTTACTTCCCTTGCCTTTGAGGTAAAATTCATAAAATCCTCTTTAAGTCCAAGGTCCTTGAGTTTCATTTCTATATTTTCTTCTATGCATTTTATTGTTTTAGATCTTACATTCAGGTCCTTAATCCATTTTGAGTTCATTTTAGTGTGTGGTGATAGACAACAGTCTAGTTTAATTCTTTTTCAGATGGCTCTCCAGTTTTCTCAGCACCATTTATTGAAGAGGCTTTCCTTTCTCCACTGTACATGTTTGGCTTTTTTTGTCGATAATTATTCACCCATATAAATATGAGTTTACTTCTGGACTCTTGATTCTGTTCCACTGGTCTGTGTGCATGTTTTACTGCCAATATCATGCCATTTAGATCACTGTTGCTTTGTGGTATAATTTGAAGTCTGGCGGAGTGATGCCTCCAGCCTCATTCTTTTTTCTCAGGATGGCTTTGGCAATTCAGGGTCTTTTTTGCTTCCATACAAATCTGATGACTTTTTGTTCTATTTCTTTAAAAAATGCCAATGGGATTTTGATGGCAATTGCATTAATTCTCTATAATGCTGTAGGTAGTATGGTCATTTTAACTATGTTGAGTCTTCCAATCCAAGAACACAGAATATCTTTCCATTTTGTTGTATCTTCTTCGATTTCTTTTAATAGAATCTTGAAGTTTTCATTATATAGGTCCTTCACATGTTTCATTAAATTTATTCCTAGGTATTTTGTTAAATTTTTTCCAATTGTGAAAGGAATTATTTTCTTCACTTCTTGTTCTGACACTTTGTTGTCAGAGTATAGGAATGCTATGGATTTTTGAACGTTGATTTTGTAATCAGAAACTTTACTGTATTTGCTTATTTTTTCTAGTAGTGTTCTTGTGGAGTATTTAGGGTTTTCTATATAAATAGAAAATAGTGACAGTTGCACTTCTTCATATACTATTTGAATGCCTTTTATATATTTCCTTTCTCTGATTGCACTTGCTAGGACCTCCAATGTTATATTGAACAACAGTGGTGATAGTGGACAGTCCTGCCTTGTTCCTGATCTTAGAAGGAACGTTTTTAGTTTTTCACCATTAAGTACAATGTTGGCTGAGGGTTTGTCATATATGGCCTTTATTATGTTTAAGTACTTTCCATCTATACTGATTTTGTTAAGTGTTTTGATCATAAATGGATGCTGTATCTTGTCGAAGGCTTTTTCTGCATCTATTCATATGGTCATATGATTATTATTTTTCAATTTGTATACATGGTGTATCACATTAATTGATTTGTGTATGTTGAACCATTCCTGTGCCCCTGGGATGAAGCCCACTTGATCGTGGTGTATAATCTTTTTAATATGTTGCAGTATTCGATTCGCTAGTATCTTATTTAAGATTTTTGCATCTGTGTTCATGGGAGATATTGATCTGTAGTTTTCTTTTTTTGTGTTATCCTTAACAGGTTTTGGTATCAGAGTAATATTGGCCTCATAAAATGAGTTGAGAAGTATTGCTTCCTCTTTGATGTTTTGGAAGAGTTTGAGGAGAATAGGTAATAAATCTTTGAATGTTTGGTCGAATTCACTGGTGAAGCCATCTGGTCCTGGATTTTTACTTTTTGGTGATTGTTTCGATTTCCATACTGCTGATCGGTCTATTTGAATTTTCCAGTTCTTCTTGATTCAGTCTAGGAAGATTGTATTTTTCTAAATACTTGTCCATTTCTTCTAGGTTATTAGATTTGGTATTATATACTTTTTCATAGTATTCTTGCAAGATCTTTTGTATTTCTGCAATGTGTCATAATTTTCCCTTTCATCTCTGATTTTGTTTATTTGTGTCCTTTCTCTTTTTTCTTTTGCGAGCCTAGCCAGGGGTTTTTCAATTTATTAACCTTCTCAAAAAACCAGCTCTTTGTTGCACTAATTTTTTCTACTGTTATTTTTTGTTTGTTTTGTTTTCAATTTCATTTATTTCTGCTCTAATTTTGATGATTTATTTCCTAGGCTTCATTTGTTCTTCCTTTTGTAGTTTTTTAAGACAAAGCATTAGTTTGTTAATTTGGGCCATTCTCATTTTGGAGATAGGGCTATAATGATAGGAACTTTCCTCTTATGACTTCTTTTGCCATGTCTCAATAGTTTTGATACGTTGTGCTATCATTATCATTAGTTTCTATGTATCTCTTGATCTCTATTTTTATTTCTTCCCTGACTCTGTTATTCTTCAGAAGCATGCTGCTTAATCTCCATGTATTTGTGATTCTTCCTGATTTCTTTCTGCAGTTGATCTCTAGTTTCAAAGCATTATGATCAGAGAATATGGTTGGTATGATTTCAACCTTCTTATATTTGTTGAGGCTCTCTCTGTGTCCCAGTATGTGGTCGATTCTTGAGAATGTTCCATGAGCACTAGAGAAGAATTTATAAGCAATTATTTTGAGATTAAACGCTCTGTATATATCAATTATGTCCAGTTGGTTGAATGTGTCATTTAAGGATGTTATTTCCTTATTGATTTTCTGATCGGATGATCTGTCCATATCCGACAGTGGGCTATTTAGATTCCCTACTACGATGGTGTTTTGGTCTGTTTCTCCCTTTAGTTTAGGTAGTAATTGCTTTACATATTTCAGGTCTCCCTGATTGGATCATAGATATTAAGAAGTGTTATGTCTTCTTGGTGCATGATTCCCTTTATCATTATGAAGTGTCCCTCGGTATCTTTCCTTACCTTTTTTATTTTGAAGTCTATTTCATCTGATATTAATACCACTACTCTCGCTTTTCTCTGAGTGTCATTTGCTTGAAATATCATTTTCCACCCTTTCACTTTGAGTCTATATCTGTCTTTGAGCTGAAATGTGTTTCCTGGAGGCAGCATACGGTTGGGTTTTGTTTTTCGATCCATTCTGCAACTCTGTGCCTTTTTATTTTTGAGTCGAGTCCATTTACATTTAGGGTAATTATTGAAATATGAGATTTTCTTTTAGCCATTTTATCTTTTGCTTTCTGTTAACTTGGTTTTTCCATTGCTTCCTTGTCCTTGTGTTCTGTTTTCTTTATTTTGGTTGGGTTTTGTGGGATTTCCCTCTGGTTCTTCTTGTTTGATGTTATATACTTTAGTTCTGAA
>NW_011889297.1:255938-299347 GCF_000151845.1 Pteropus vampyrus | reverse complement strand
GTCCATTTTCTTCTGTGTTCCTTATCTCCATTCTCCTTTGTGAATTTTGATCTTTGAATCCCCCCTTTTTAGTCATTATTATCTCAATTTACCCCTATGTATGCTGAATGTTCATTACTATCTTGCTATAGCAATTCTCTTCGTATTGTTTAAGCTTATAATGCCCTGTTCTTAGTAAAGATTGCACTCCTCTGCTTCTATTTGCCTGATAGTCATTTTAATTCTAATTATGTATTTTTTTTCATTTTGTTTTAAGTGGGTTGATCCCTTTCAGTGTTTCCTTTAGTGCAGGCCTCGTAGTGGAGTATTTTGTCAATTTTTTTTTTTTTTTATGTCTGGAAAAGTCTTAATTTCTCCTTCATATCTCAAGGAGAGCTTAGCTGGATACATTATTGTAGGATGGTTGTTCCTTTTACTTAATAGTTTAAATATTTGATTCCATTCCTTTCTGTTTTGAAAGATCTGCGCTGAGAAGTCTGATGATAATCTATTGGGCTTTCCTTTATAAGTTACATTTTTCTTCTCCCTGGCTGCCCTGAGAATTCTATCTTTGTTGTTTATTTTTGTTAATTTTAATACAATATGTCTTGGCGAAGGCCTTTTTGGGTTGAGATAATTGAGTGTTCTGTTGACTTCTTGGTTTCCAAGCTCCAGCTCATTCCTTAGATGTGGGAAATTCTCGTCCACTATTTGTCTGAAAATGCTTTTTACTCCCTACTTCTTTTACTCACCTTCAATAATGCCCATTATTCTTAATTTTCCTCTCCCGATGGTATCAGCTAGTCTTGTATTTCTCTCTCATTCTTTTTCATTCTTCGGTTTCTCTCTTCTTCCTTCTGAATTATTTCTAGATTTCTGTTTTCAGTATCACTGATCCTTTCCTCCATTTGGTTGACTCTATTTCCCAAGCTTGCTATTTCATTTTTCAACTCTTGCATTTTGTGTGTTTTTTTTAATCTCCAGAAGATCTATTCTGTTATTTATGATGGTTTCAATCTCCTTGCTCTGCTCACCTATTTGCTTTTTTAATTCCTGAAATTGTCGATATGTCTAATTTTGGAACTCACTGAGTTTTTTCAAAAGTTCCATTCTGAATTCTCCGTTATTTAAGTTGCATATTTCTATGTCTGTATGCTTATTTTCTGGAGATTTTTCTCTTTCTTTCTGAGATGTCTTGCCACCTTGGTTGTTCCTGGTGTTTAATTGGTTATTTCTCTGCCTGGGAATTAATGGAAGTGTATTCTGCTGTTTTTCCAGAAGGAAGATTTATTCTCTAAGGATCTCTCTTTATCCTGTTGCAAAGAAGGCGCTTTTCTTTTGGTTTGCAGTAGGTGGTATCTAAGCCTCTTGTATCTCTGCTTTGTATAAAACCTAAATAATGCCTTTTTTAAATTTTCTTGTAGATATTTAATCACACTTGCTACCCTCAGTATCAGTCCCTATCACTGTCATCAACAGTCTTGGCTGTGTTTGTTCAGATTCCTTTCGGGCTCCATGGCAATTGTTCTCAGAGGGTATGGAGGGGAGAGGCCCTCTGGTTTGGGAGTTAGGGGCTGCAGCTCAGTCCCGGTTTTGCAACTCTGCCAGAAAAAACTAACCGTTCTTTCTCTGCAGTCCAATATAGCTTCTCTGCTTTCTGCCCTGATGACTGAGTCCTGCCGCCAGTCGGCCGAGGGGAGCTCACAGCTTTCCCAGGCAAGGCTGTTCAGGGACGTCGCCGCATCGTCACCCTTCTCCCTCCTCCTGCAGTCCACTGCCCAACACTCAGGGTTCTAACCTGTGGTAGCTGTTATGCACAGAGCCCACTCTCAGATGTGCTCTTTGGGTGTAGTTTGGGTGGTCTTTTTTTGTTCAGTTTTAGATGTTCAGCTTATTGTTGTTTCAAGGGGAGAGATTTGAGGACATTTTTCACTCTGCCATGTTTCCAACAAGTTTGTCATCTTCTTTTTAAATTTTTGTTTGTTTGTTTGTTTATTTATATTTTATTTTTAAAATTATAGTTTACATACCATATTATATTAGTTTCAGATTTACAGCATAGTGATTAGACATTTATATCCTATGAAGTGATCACTCCTGAAAATCTAGTACCCATCTGGCACCATACATAGTTATTACAAAATTATTGACTATTTTCTCTATGCTGTACTTTACATCTCTGTGACTGTTTTTTTTATACCTAGCAATTTGTGCTTTTCAACTCCTTTCATCTTTGCCTATCAGCCCAACCCCTCTCTCACCTTGCAACCATCAGTTTGCACTTTGTATCAATAAGTTCATTTCTGTTTTGTTTGTTCATTTGTTTTGTTTTTTTAGATTCTACGTATAAGTGAAATCATATGGTACTTGTCTTTATTTGTATGCCTTATTTCAGTTAGCATAGTACCCTCTAGGTCCATCCATATTCTCATAAAAGAAAATATTTCCTTTTTATGGCTGAGTAATATTCCATTGTATATATGTGTCATCTCTTCTTTATCCATTCATCTGTTGACGAACACTTAGGTTTCTTCCTTATCTTGACTATTGCAAATAATGTTGCAATAAACATAGAGGATCATATATCTTTAAGAATTAGTGTTCTGAATTTCTTTGGACAAATACCCAGAAGTAGAAGTGCTGGGTCATATGGTAGTTCTATTTTTAAGTTTCTGACAAAGCTCCACAATGTTTTCCATAGTGGTTTCACCAATTTACAATTTCACCAACAGTGCATTAGGGTTCCCTTTTCTCCACATCTTCCCAACACTTTTTTCTTGATTCATTGATGATAGCCATTCTGAAATGTTTAAGGTGATATCTCATTCTCACTGTGGTTTGATTTGTATTTCCCTTATGATTAGTTACATCCTCTTTAGAGAAATTTCTATTCATATCTTATGCCCAATTCTTAATTGTATTTTTTAATGTTGAGCTGTATGATTTCTTTATATATTTTGGATATTAATCTCTTATTGGATATATCACTTGCAAATATCATATTCCATTCAGAAAATTACCTTTTTGTTTTGTTGATGGTTTCCACTGCAGTGGAAAAGCTCTGTAGTTTGATGTAGTCTCATTTGTTTATTTTGGCTTTTGTTGTCTTTGCTTTAGAAAACACATCCAAGAAATTATTCCTAAGACCAATATCAAAGAATTCATTGCCTATGTTTTCTTCTAGGAGTGTTATGGTTTCAGGTCTTACATCTATTACTTGCTTTCTTCTTGATTACCAAGACCCTAGTAGGTCAGTTTTGTGAGCTTCATCACGACCCTATGACATCCATCTCCTAAATGTCTCCAGCTTTGAGTATCATCCCGAAATGCCTTTCTTTTTGGTGCTGCTATCTTTTGACTAATATAAATATAACAATAGCCCAGAGTATCTATTGGGGTTATGGTGAATATTTGTTGGTTCTGAGATATTTATTTAGAGCTTCTTGCAAATGTCAATTGGGCACTGTCACAATCTGCCATTACTCCTCAGGCCACTTCCATTTGTTTTATCTCTAGCAGAACATGGTCTATTAAAGTAATTTAAAATTGATTTTATTTATTTTTATGATTATTTATTTAATTGCCTATAATTTCACAAGTATGACAGATCTTTTGGCAGCTGGGAAGAAGAGGAGACAGCTAGGACATCTAATTTAGTCTGGGATAATTTTGTACTACCACACACATTCTTTCAGAGGCAAAGGAAGGGACTGCCTCTTGGTTCCACTTTACAAGCAGGATCTCTTCATGTGAGTCCATAATAAAGTGAATGATCTCTTCCATGTTCTTTCCTGGCTTTACCTTCTGCTCTCAACCCAGCTATTATCTCACTGAGACACTTCAATTTTCCCTCTGGGTAATCTAGCCAATTGTGCACAACACTTCCCAGTGTGAGCACCAAAATGGAAACTCATAAAATAATTCCTAATGTTTGGATTATTGTGCAACTATTTCCTCTAGGAGAGCCAAAGTTGGAAATGGAAACATGTTAAAATAAGGACCCTTGACTGAATTTCAAGATTTCTCAGTTCTAGCCTTGCCTTGGTCAATAGATTACTAAGTGATCTTGGACATGTCCTTTCCCTTCTCTGTACTTCTTTTACTCTGTTTGTATAAATTAAAAGGGTTAGATTGGAAAACTCTTGAAATATTTCTGATTCTATTAGTCCTTTACATCAATAAAGTGTTTTCACAAGTACAATCTCAATGGTTTGAATGTGAGCTCTAGAATCAAGCAAATCTGAGTATGAATCCAGGCCTCACCACTTTCTATGTGTGTGATCTGGGGTCACTTATTTATTCTTTCTTTGATTCAGTTTTTCTTGGCTAGCAGCCTGTGGGAAGGAGAGTCTTTGTCCCCAAGTCCAAAGTCATGAGGGACTCAGGTGGCCTGTTGGATTTTCTTTCCACAGTTTCAGGGAGAAAGAGGGAAGTGGAAGTAGAGTATCAGCCTGAAGCTCTCTCCTTCTCCCTCGAGGAAGTATGTATCACACTCTCTTCTTTCCATAGCCCAAACCCTTCTCTTCATGGGGAAAAGATAGGAGTAGAGAAATTTAAAAGAGGCATTCAGTTCCAGGCAACCACTCTGTTTTGCTGTGTTGCTTAAGGAAAGACAAATGACCTCTTCGTGCCTCAGTTTCCTCCTCTGTAACTCAAAAGGTTAGAACTAGTGGTCTGTAAGGGCTCCATCTGGCTCTTGAAGTCTGGGGCTCTCCACTCATTGTAGTCTCTAACACCCCCTACCACATGCCCGTTGCTGCTTACCAATTACATTCCTAGAATCTGTATTCCCATAACACCTCCAGCTGCCGGAGTGCTGTTCTCTTTTTCTATTCCTACCCAGTATGACCATAGCAGATTGTAGTACTCATCTGCCCCAGCCCTCACCTTCTGGGGAGACTCAACTTCTTGCCTCAGAAGGCCGGAAGCCAGTCCCAGAACTGTTTTCCTTGGAGAGCACTAGTGATGACGTCTGTGTTTCCTCTCCTTCCCCAAAGAACTCCTCCTCCTCATCCTTCCCGGATATCGTCCCAAATTCAGGCCAAGAAGAAATCAGCAGGGAGGAGGGAACCTGTGGGCTCTCGAAAGGAGGAAAAGGAAATGCAGCTCCATCAGGTGCTCCCTCCCTAGTGCACTGAGGCACTTAGCTGTAGGGTCATCCTGAATAGCTGCACTAGCCTCCTCTGGGCTCTGGAAGAACACCACAGTCCGTCAGGCTCCCTTTCTTGGTTCCTTCCTCCTTCTTTTGCTCTCCCGGTTTCCCGACCTTCCTCCTTCCAGAGACAAACTGCTGCTTCCTCTCAGCAGAGACAGAAAGTTGAGAGCGCCTCAGAGAAGCTGAGCAGCACTTGTGCCATCGCAGACTGCTTTAGTCTCAGGTTCAGGGTAGGGGCACTCTGAACCGGACAGCTCACCTACCGCCAAAGGTTGCCAAGGAATTGCGGGCCTGGGAGGAGACTGGGTGTTAGGCAGAGAGCGAGAGTCCCTGTGAGACTGCCTAGGCTATGCACGTCTCAAAAAAGGAATAGCTGGTATTTCTGAGGCCGCTAGGAGAGATCTCAGGAGAAGAGGGCAGCCCTGGACTGAGACAGTAGCAAAAGAGGGGGAAGGGAAGCGTTATAGGGTCAGAACTCAGAGGTGAGAAGTCAGAGAACGCAGTTTAGATCCCTTACCTAAACCCTTAATCCCCACTCCCTGCCTTTTTCATCGGAGCGAAGAGCGAGATAACTCAGGAGGAAGAGAGTGCTGCATTCTCTCTGTGCTCCAGGATGGTCGAGCCCCGCCATGGTTATGGTGCCCTGGCTGCCTTTGCCTTCCGCTTTCTGATCACCCTCCTCGAGACTCCAGGTAAGCGATGGGGCGTCTCACAGCTGACAGCGCGCCCCGTGCTGTCCTGATGTTCTAACCCTGCAGCTCACCCGGGAGAGGTCTGGTCTGGAGTGCCAAAGAGAGAATAAGGGCACTTCATTGGCCTGTGACCTGCCGGGCGGACCTCTCATCCCTGACCCGCAGCCAACTATGGCTGGAAGCTACCGTGCTCAGCTGTGGGCCAGTGAAGAGAAACAGTCCTTGAAGCACTGACCGAAAGCCCCCAGGGCGAGGGTGGCCATGCCTGTGATAAGGAATTTTTTCATGCAATGGTTGGTAGTCGTTGGCTGACTTTTCTAACATGGGACACACACTCACTGCAAAAGATCTAGAAAATTCCACTCTGAGAGTGATATCTGCATTTATTCTAGGCTACGGAGCATTGCCCGTTGTATTGCCATAACTCCTGCGGGGAGGCGCTGACCTTTCTACAGAGCCTCTAGGTAAAATGAAAACTGTATCCCCAAGATTCAGTCCGTAAATTTTGAGAAATAGAGCAATTAAAGGGAAAAGGCACATTCGTAGTCTTTCTCTGATCTTTGGAGTTTATGACAAGAAAAGAGAAAGGATTCAATCTGTTTTGCTTTGTTTTGTTTTGTGGATGTAGTTTTTCCAGTGTGTTGTCGTTTATAACTATTGAAAATTTGTCCCCAATGTGTTTTAAATGCCATTAAAAAAACAAAAAAAAACAAAAAAACTACAAAACAAAACAAAAAACAAACAAAAACAAAGAAGGCCCCAACTAAATCACAGGAGTCACTGTTTGGGCCAGCCTTTAATATTCTTTCCTGTAAAGCTGAGGCAGGTGGAATGACCCTCCAGTAGGTGGAGCCTGCTGCTTTGGGTAGTGATTGCCTTTCCAGCCTGGAAATCCTAGAAGGCCCTCAACCTTTTCCCGAAGGGCCAAATGCTTGAAAAGGATAATAGGACTATAAAGCATCATCTGTCCTTGCCTTTGCTGGAGTCTCGAGGAGGCTTCTTTTGCTGCTTTTAGAACTCTTGAGACTCTAAAGTATTCAGAAAATCTTAGAGTCAAACTTTTCAGTTACGGTCCCCCAGCCAATCCCAATGTGGACTAGATGTGGACAAGGCAGTGGGCACTAGACACACTAGACGCAATTGGAATATACAAATAACTTATCTTTTAGTTGCCACCTGCATTTTCCTTCATCACCCAGTTTTCTGTTCTTGGAGTTTCAATACTCTCTCCCATCCTTTCTAGGCTTTGTGTTGAACCTAACCTTAATGTCACCAGTAAGTCCTTGGTCAAATTATTTAAATTTTTTGGATCTCAGAGAAGTCCACCGAGATAGTTCATTCTAACATAATGGGAATGATAATGCATCATGGGTTAGTAATTTAATAACTTTTTGTTGAAATGTCCATGGTAAAGTACAAAGAGAGGCGGGTACCTGAATAACTGGTCTTTGGTCCTGGCCCTATCACTAATACACTGTGTTCCCTTCTTCTCTGTGAGCTTCAGTTCTTTACTTGTAAAAGAAAGGAACAAACTCTCATTTGGCTTCCATCTTCTTTGTCAGGAAGAAAGAGAGTACCAGATCAGAAAGAGTAAGCCAAATATTGGTAAGAAGGAGATGACATTTGCAATGGATTAGAGATGGAAAGAGAGCACCTTACTGCCAGAATTAGATGTAAGTCTCCCAGCTAGAAGAATGGTTTCCCTGGGCACTGAGAAAACATGTGGATGAAAACTACTGAACCACTGAAAATAGTTACTAGGTAGTCACAGAGATGTCACATATCTAGAGATGGCCAGTTGTAGTCCTATATTTTAAAAAGAAGGAAAAGTATTACAAAATTCATCGTCTTGATGTTGCTTTTTCCAAGAATCTAAAATTATTTACAAGTTTATTTCTGGAGCTTTTAGAAGAGGAATTCATAATCATTAGGCCTGATGTTCGTTTACTGAAGATAGGACTTGGCAGAATAACTCAGTTTCTTTTTGCAATAGGATTTCTGGAATGGAAACAAGGAAGGATACTGGAGAAATAGAATATCGAGGCCTCTCAAAGCATTGAGTAAAGTCTCTTCCTGTTAGAGATATATGGAGATTAGATTTAGGGGGATTTGTAAGTGTTTGGAATGGCCTCAGAACTGCTGGTTAGGGAGTACATATAAAATATATTTTTAGAAAGGACATGAGTCTGAAGGACAATTTCTGAAGAAGAACAAAAAGGTATGCTTTAATTTCATTCTCTTTGAAAATTTTGTGCTCAAGTAGGAGGATGATATTGATGGCATAATGAATATTAAAATGAAAAAAAGGGAAATATAGTTACAAAATTGGGATTCAAAAGGGCAATAAGAATTCTAATACACATAAATGCAAGTTTGTGACCTTGGGAGCCCTTCCTCCAAAAGCAAGAGAAAGAGGGAAAATAAAATCTTTAAAAGATTTAGAAAGACATGACTTATAGACAAATATTTGTGAAAAAGACAAAAGATAGGTGTTTTGAACCTATATTTTATTGCTGATATATTGAGCTTACAGGTAAGGAAAACACATATTTTGACTTCAGATGATCTTAATAGAAATGGTATCCAGATCCAGAAAGGCTCAGAAAGATGCAGAAAGACTCAGAAAGTTTCCACTCTCTTCTTCACCTGATGTATTATAGACTGACTTTAGGCCCTGTATTTTCAGAGGGACACTGACAGGCTGCAATGTTTTCATGAGAGATTAAATAGGATAGTAAGGATCCTTGAAATATTTTCAGGTAATGAATAAAAAACATAGAAACAGTTAGCTGGGAGAAGAAAAGGATCTTTGAGATGGGATGAGAAGGGGATGGGGTGGGGTGGGGTGGGATGGGAAAGCTGTCTACAACTGTTTGAAGGGCCTTTTTACACACAAGAACATTTCAAACATTTCAACTGCTGCAAATAAAAGACTCACGGTTGCGAAAGAATTCCCTGTCACTGAGAATATTCAGAAAGGAGTATAAATTACAAAGAATAAAGTTCCCCCACTTATCTGTGGATATTTGAAGACATCACACTACTCTGGGCTAAACTAGCCCAGGCCCTTCCATATTTCTTTACATAACATGGTTCTAGATCCCTTCTCTGTCTCAATTATCCTTCTCTGAACATAATATACTTATGGCTTAATTAAATTAGGGAACAAGAGCCACCATCCAAGCAAAAGGCGAAAAAAAAAATGTCTTTATTACCTGATGACATTATCAGTCCATGCTAGGCTTTCTGGTGATGATGTGGAAGAGTTAATGTGGAAATGATTGGAGGAAAACAGATTTGGAAAAACTCTGTAGGGTCTCAAATAGATTTCATGTCTGTTATTCAAGGATTCTGTGATCCCAGAAAATATCATTTGCTGCATATACATAGAGTTAAAGTTTACTGAGGATCTAAAGCAAAATAGAAGTTGTAAGTAAAACTAGCTGAAACCTGATCATACTGATTTGATGAGCAAAAAATTGTGGTCCTGCAAGGGAAAGATACTATAAGGTACCTGGCCAGTGTGGATGTTAGCTGGTCCTGAAAAGTAGTTATTGATTTCATGTAGTAGCCCAAACCATATGAATTCTGGTGACTCAGACACATATCTCTAATTGAGAATCTTTTGAAAATCTAGTATTTTCCTCTAGTGAATCTAATGGGCCTCTTACCAGAAAGAAAAAAAAAAGCTGGAATCTTCAAGATTCAGCTGAAATAAATTTCTTGGACTTCTTTCCTTTCTGTTAGGGATGCAAAAGGACAAGACACTGAACCTCTAGAGGGTAGGCGAAGTGGGAGCAGAGATTTGGTGATTGGAATGGTGAGGTGTTCAGAGTCTATTACATCTTTCTTGTATTGGGTAACCCAAAGCTCTTTGTTTTGAAGTCTTTCCAAAGTTTATAGAGGTTCCCTCAATTTCTACCAGCTGTTTTCCCTCTCTACCTTTCTGTAAAATGAAGATATACAGCTGGCATGATACATACAGTTATCAGCATTCCACATATCTTGGCTGCAAACCCAGCTCCTTAGATTGGGCCTGGTGTTTTTGTCATGTCAGAATGTTGAACTGAGTGCTGTTGACTTCTAGGGTTTCAGGGGTGGGGATCAGGGGGAAGCCAAGTAAGTCAGGATTTGATCTCTCTACTTGCACCCCGTTCAACCAGAGAAGCTCTACTCTTATTTTATATATTGAGTTTAGAGTACAAGTTCATTTGAAATGATGTTCCAACTGCTAAAATGAAAAATAAAATAAATAGAAGCACACTGGCCTAGATGATTTCAAGAGCTTTCCAATTTCTGAGAGTCTTTGAGTCTCAGACATCATTCTCAGGGAAGCTGAAATTTCCAAGGAGCAGGGAATCTTAGGAAGTTAATTGGCCTTTCCTTTTCTAAGTGGATAATGTAATATATCTGAGGGACCTGGGCTCAGCCCCTTCAAATAGTAAGGTTCCAATTTATTGACTTGGTATTTAATGTGCCACCAATATTCTTGCAGCCATCTAGGAGCCAAACATTTGTTCTAAAATCCTGGGATCAAATATTTGGATTCCTTGTCCCCCCTGTAGAATCCGATGGTCAGAGATAGTCACACTTAGGGTGACCATACATCCCAGTTTTCCCAGAACAGCCTAGTGCCACCAATTATCACAGACTGATTGTTAATGTTTTCTCAGTTTTGATGATAAACTATATAGTCAATTCACTTTGAAGCACGCTGGTCCCACCCCCTTGGGTTACAGTCAAGAAAGTGGAGGCCTGGAGAGAGGAAGAAACTTGCCCAAAGTCACACAAAAACTTAATGGCATCTCTGAAGATTTGGCTAAAATTATATACCTGATACTCAGTACTGTGGCATTGATCTGATAAAATGAATATTTACTTTTAATTTGTTTTAAATAATTTCCCAGCAGGCACTCTCACCTCTAGTTCTCAGTACTACTCTGCTCATTCCTCAGGCCCAGTCTGTTTCCTAGCTGTACTTTTCCAAAGATTGTCAGAACAAAGATGCAAAGAGCTGTCTGACTTCTACTGTTAGAATTTCTCAATTGAGTGAATAGGAGTGGAATTTCATGATGCTGGCAGCACTGGTGAGTCTGGCTCCTATATGTCTCTCACCAATGGATACTGCAGTTCCTCACTTCTGTGTAGAGCCCAGCTCCATTTCTGATGAGGTGAGTTATTCCATATCAGCCTCATGAAATAGTAATCTATTCTGGCTAGAGGGAAGAGATTGTAAAGACCATTTAAAACTTGCTTCTTCCTTTATCTAGTTCTTTTATTCCCTCCTTGCTATTTTCTACAGCAATAGCTTAGGAGATAACTTGTTCCATCTTAGGAAAGCTCTAACTATTAAAAGATCTTCCTTATGTCCAACTTAGACATTATCTTCTTGCAGCTAGCATCCACTAATCCTAAATCTAAACCCTTACTTTGGGCCATGTAGAAGATAATTGGCTTCACTTTCAGCATAATACCCCTGTAGAGATCTGAATATGAAATGAAGTTAACATTTAAGTATCTGCTATATGCCAGATACTGTTTTAAACACTTTATTAGCTTGTTTTATCCTCATAACAATTCTCAGGGAAGTATTATTATTCTTCTTATTACATGTCAAGAAACTGAGACACAAAGGAGCAGAGTGACTTGCCCAAGACACACAGCTTTTAAATGGCAAGCATAATTTGAACGGAAGCAGCCTAGTTCATTTTCTTAACAATGTTCTAACTTATGTTAACCACTAGGCTGCACTGTTGAAATCATATCCCTTGGTCCTCCTGATTACCTTACACCCCTTCTCTACCTTGCTTTTCTTTCTTCTAATACAGTGAGCTGAGGCTTGAAACTCAATGGGCTCCCATTTTCCCCTACCCCCAAAATTAACAATAAAGCCTTTGGCAGGAGAAGGAGACTGAAAGCTGTGGCTGGACTACCACAGCAATGGGTAGAGGGAGGGGTGAACAAGCAGAGAATATTATTATCTCTGAGAGGTGAACTTGTGACTCTTTGTTATTCCCTTGCCTCTTTCCAACCTCAGGGCAATCACTGGCCACAGACATATCCAAATTTGGCTCCAGTCCATCTGGCACCTCTGGGTGGGAAGGAAATCCATAGATATTAGGTCTATTTTCAGATCCTACCCGGTTTAGCTTTGCTTCTCCAGATAGGTTTCCTTAGATCTTCCTGTGTTCTTTCATAACTGTGGGAAAGACACTGTCAAGGACGTAAATGAGGATGTTTGCCCATGATCAGAGATTGTTTAGGAAAAGGGATCAAGGTGGTTTGACCCTTGTACTATCTGACAAATTTTCTCTTTCTCTCTCTTCCTGTCTCATACTCTGTCCTCCTTCCCCCAATGCTTCTTAGTTTCCTTCTGTTTCCAGTTTCCTGTTCTTCTCCTGCAAATCTCCCAGCTCCTTCCCCCCATCCAGTATGCATTGATGGTGTAAAAAGTACTGTTTTGAGATCCAGAGAACCTGATTCTGGGCTTAGCTTTGTGTTGTGGAAATGTCTGTTTCCCTTTCTGAGCCTCAGTCTCATCATCTTTAAAATGGAAGAATTGGACTTGAGACAATCTTTGAAGTGTCCTGCTGCTTTAAAGTACTGAGTTCTCCTCTATTTCACTCTCTTTCATCTGGATCTTTCAGCGTTTCCTTGTTCTCCTTCAGTTTCCTTTCCCTGAATTTCCAATGTTGTTATAAGAAAACACTATTCACTTTAGGATCAGAACGGAGGATTTATCCAGTCTTCATGGGTGGACACAATTTCAAACAGAGGCAGAAAGAATTGTGATAGCTTATTTTATTAGGGGTTACAATCACTTAATGGCATCAGAGATGCTAGATTATAAGAATTCAAAGTAGTAAAAATTAATTGATAGCATTATATAAGTAGATACAAGATTTTTACTCAGGCTTCGAAAATAAAAACTTTCTCAGGTACAAAAATAGTGGAGGTAGTTATTAGAAATTAATTTAACAATATGGGAATCTTTTCCAAATGTCATGTTAAAGTTGAGGCGCAAGTTATATTTATTTCTCACTTTCTTAAAGAATAGAATTATGATGATAAAATGACTAGAAATGGAGGATCATAATGTGATGAGTCTGTCTGGGTCAACTTTATTCTCCAAAAATGTAATTTCACCAGAGGGGATGAAAGAAATTTAGATATTTGCTTCCCTAGGCTACCGGATAGAACAGTTGGCAATCTAAATTTCACTTTTTGGGGGCTTTTTTAAAAATTGAATTTCACCTCAGAGAAAGTGTATATATGATAAAACATACCCATTTTAAATGTATAGTTTGGTAAGTTTTGACAAAGTGTATGCCCATGTAACTACCACTACCACCACAATCAAGATACAAGTGCTTTTCATCATCCAAGAAAGTTCCTTTGTGGCCTTTTATATTCAGTTTCCTCTTTCACCCCCAGCCCAGTGATCTGTGTTCTGTCTCTATAGCTTAATTTTGCCTGTTCTAGAATTTTATATGAATGGTATCATACAGTTTGTACTCTTTTGTGTCTGGCTGTTTGTTTGTTTGTTTGTTTGTTTTGCTCAGGAGTTTTTCTTTTCTTTTTTAAAATGTTCATTTTTATCACTGTGGTAAAAAGCTCATATGAAAGAGACTGGGCAAAATGCTGTAGATGATAGAGGCTTTGTTCATCTGCTCTTACGACCACATCAAAATTGTGACGAAAACATGGAGCAAACAGAAACAGAGTTGTCTGGGGTGTAGAGTAACAGAAGCCCTACAACTGGGGAGAGAAATAGGAAATCACCTTGCGATAGGAGGAGGTAGAACGGGGTGCAAACGTGAGGCTGCCTGGTCCCGAGCAGCTGAGTGGGACAGAGGCTGCAACGATGGCAGCCAGCAGTTGTAGATGCCTCTTAAAGGAGCCGTGTCCATGACCACTCTTTTGGGGTGATGGATTCACTGGCTCTGAGCACCAGTACCTGGTCAGCTGCTAGGGGGCGGGAAGCATCAGGGACTTGAATAAGGGCACTGAGTTGTTGTAGCGAGGGTAGGGGACATGGCTTTCTCCCGGGCAGAGGTGCTGGCAGAGTCAATTGTTCTTCTGTTGAGCCTTCCTCACTTCCAGTGTGAGGATGTAGCACTGCCATAGCTGAGATGTCATCAAACTGTATAACAGAGATCGCTTCACCCAGAGGATTCTCTGAAACTCTGCCTCTCCCAACTTATGGCCATACCCAAGCCACATCCAGTTGTGTCCTTGGCCAGTCCTGTGCAACTTGCTGAGCAAGCTCCAAGACCCACACTGGTGGCAGCCGACCTCGATATTTGGCATGGTTTCTTGAGGCAACTATAAGCACAGCATCTGTGGATTGCTTGCTGAATCTTAAAGGGGGGCCCTGGAGGGACACAGGCTGGGGCTAAAATTGGCCTGCAGCTGAACCCCTCTCAGGACTGTGCTTCTGGACACCTACTACAGAAAGCCATGCTAATAAGACCGAGAGACTTAGTACATAGAAATAGACACAGACAGGAAGCCAAAATGGGAAGACAAAGAAGCAGAAACCATATGAGAGAACAACAGATTTCCAGGAAGAATGGAGTCAAGCAATCTAACAGATGCAGAGTTTAAAACACTGGTTATAAAGATGCTCATTGAACTTAGAGGAAGTGTAGATGAACTCAGAGAGAACTTTAACAAAGAGATAAAAAACATAAAAATGGAAATGGAAATTATAAAAAGGAACCAGTAAGACATGAAGAATACATTATCTGAGATAAAGAGCATATTAGAGGGAATCAACAGACTGGATAAAGAAGAGGATCGAACCACCAATATAGAAGATGGGGAATCAAAAGACACTCAATCAGAATGGCAAAAGAAAAGAAGCCAAGACTATAATAATAATTTAAGGAGTCTTCAGGAGAAAATTAAGTGTAAAAACATCTGTATAATAGAGGTACCTGAAGGAGAAGAGAGAGAACAAGAAATGGAAAAGCTATTTAAAGAAATAATGATGGAAAACTTCCCTCACCTGGTGAAGGAAATAAACATACAACCCCAGGAAGGACAGAGAGTCCCAAGAAAGAGGAACCCAAAGAGGCCTGCACCAAGACACATCATCATTAACATGCCAAAGGTTAAATACAAAGAGAGAATCTTAAAAGCAGCAAGAGAAAAGCAGTTAGTTATCTACAAGGGAGCACCCATAAGACTGGCAGCTGATCTCTCAAAAGAAACCATGCAAGACAGAAGGACTTAGCATAAAATATTCAACATGATGAAAACCCGGGATCTACAACCAAGAATTCTTTATCCAGCAAAGCTATCATTTAGAGTGGAAGGACAGATAAAGAGCTTTCCAGAGAAAAATAAGCTAAGGGAATTTATCAACACCAAGCCACTATTACAGAAAATGTTGGAGGATATCCTTTAAGGAGAAAAGACGTGTATCAGAATCATGAATAAAAAATGGTAATAATTACATATCTATCAATGATTTCCTCAAATAGAAAAGAATTAAGTGCTTCAACCAAAGGATATGGTGGCTGAATGGATAGGAAATCAAGACTCCTACATATGCAGCCTACAAGAGACTCATGTCAGATTAAAAGACAAATACAGACTAAAAGGAAGGGGTGGGAAAAGATATTGCCTTGATGGTCCTAGAGGGCATTGTTCTGAATGAAGTAAGTCAGATAAAGACAAATACCAAGTTTCATGTACATATGGAATCTAAAGAACAAAATAAACAACGATAACAACGAAAATAGAAACAAACTCATAGATACAGAGAATATTTTGAGGGCTACTAGATGGGAGGGGATTGGGAGGATGGTGAAAAAGGGCAGAGGGATTAAGAAATACAAATGGATAATTACAAAAAAGTCATGGAGATATAAAGTTTAGCATAAGGAAAATAGCCAACAATGTTGTAATAAATATGTAAGAGAGAAGAGGAGTCCTAGATAAATAGGGTGATCACTTCAGCTCTATCACTATGTTATACAACTGAAACTAATAATATATTTTTGTATACCAACTATAATTGAAAATAAACTTGTTGAATTTTACAATGTAAATATGAGCAACTAATTGTCTATTATATTTCAATAAAGCTGGAGGGAAAAATCACATACTGAAAATTACATTAACCATTTTTAAGTATATGGTACATTAGTATTAACTATATGCACATCATTGTGCAAGATATCTAGAATTATTTTCATTTTGCAAAACTGAAACAACTCCTTATTTCCTTCTCCAGCCCTCCCCTAGTGACCATATTCTACTTTATGTTACTATGAGTTTAACTACATTATATACCTTATATAAGTGGAATCATTTGTCTTTCTGTGACTGGCTTATTTCACTTAACATAATGTCCTCAGGGTTCATCCATT
Source organism: Pteropus vampyrus (assembly GCF_000151845.1). Taxonomy (NCBI): domain Eukaryota; kingdom Metazoa; phylum Chordata; class Mammalia; order Chiroptera; family Pteropodidae; genus Pteropus; species Pteropus vampyrus. Next base: position 283,142 of record NW_011889297.1, on the reverse strand, counting down.
TTGTGGTTTTGACATAACTTTCTTTCTTTTTTTTTTTAATTGAAGTATAATTGGCATACAACGTCCTATTAGTTTCAGGTGTATTTCATAGTGATTAATGTTTATATACATCATTAAATGATCATCACAATAAGTCTAGTTAACATCTGTCATTATACAAAGTTATTACAATATTATTGACTACATTTTCTATGTTGTACATTATACTCCTTTGACTTATTTATTTTATAATTGGAAATTTGTACCTCTTAATCGCTTTTATCCACCCCAAACCCCTCCCTATTTAGTAACTACTAGTTTGTTTCCTGAATCTATAAATATGTTTCTGTTTTGTTTGTTCATTTTTTGATTTTTTTAGATTTTATATACAAGTAAAATTATATGGTATTTGCAGGAAACATAGTAGGTTCTCGAGAAATATTTGCTAATAGGATGAATAAAATCATTCAGACTTCTGCTTGTATAGGTGGGGAAATTTGTGATTCAGAGTGAGGAGGCAACTTGTTCAATATCTTACAGTTACTGACAGAGGTGGAACTGGAAGAACCTATGTCCCCTGACTTCTAATTCTTGCCACTATGTAAGGTTGCATGTATAATTCAGTAAGTAAATCACTATATATATATATATATATATATTATGTATATATATATATATATATATATAATTATATATACATAAAATTCTGTATCTATAAATCAGTTTACATTGTTCAATTTTCACAAGACTTCAGTGACATAATAACTATATTTATATTACACAGGAGCACACCAAGACCTAGAGAAAAAGATAGTTCTTATACAAGGATAAGAGAATTACCCTCCATTCAGTCCCAGAGGCGGTAATGGAGGAAGTGGCATTTAAGGTGGCATGCTCACTAATCAGAGCTTTTATGAAAGCCATGCTCTGTATGCTGTCATTTCACCTACGTACCATTAGGCAATGGTACATTGCCTCAGAACCCTGGATCATAAGCTTCCCAATCTTTGGAGAGATGAAAAGAACCTATTTTAGTTTTTTTTTTCCCACTTACCCCTGCCACACTTGCTCAGCCACACTTGATGAGCTGAAATACCTACAATAAATACTGTCATTAGTAGACCAGAGCAAGTCTGGGCACCAAGACTAGGACTAAAAAAGTCCTGTTTATATCAATTGGTCTGACCAGAGAAAGCCATAGTAGAACCATAAAGTTGCTCTGTCATTGTTAATTCCAGCTCAGGATATGCTCTTTCCATTGCTACCAGTCTCCAGAACTGTTAGACTTTCCTTCTATGGGAAGCAGTCTGACCCAGTGATAACAAGATGCCAGAAGGAAGCCACATGTTTTAAGCTGGAATGGGACACAGCAGAAAAATGTTACCAATTTTTCAAGGTAGAAGGTACAAGAAAAAGACTTGACCGTGTTGTCTGCTTCTTCTGCTATTAAACCCAGAGATTTTAGTTCAACAATGTCATGTTCTGAACACTAAAATGTGATTCAAATAAATGGTGAGTAAAATTTTGATGGAGAGAGATGCAGTCTTTTTTTTTAAATCATTCGTTTACTTCTTTACTTTTATATACTTTCTTCAATACTCTGGTTATCATCCTTATTATTTTAAAATTCTCTGTGATCCCCAAGAGGCAAAGAAAAGCAAAGAAAATGACTCTTTCTCACACATTGGGCTCAGATTTTCAGTGAAAGTGTCTGGAGGTTTTGTTGATCTGACCATTCTTGATAATCTCTAGGTGCTTAACAATGAAGTCTTCTTTTGAATTTCAAACATGGTCCTTTATTTCCTTTGGTTTCTTCAAATACAGGCCAGTGGTGGGATGGGAAGCTAGAAAAGTTGAGTGGCTCTGAAGCTGCATATAGATAAATGGAAGGACATCAGGAGGTGGGGGAGGACATGGGGAGGTGGGGAGCACAGGGGAAGGGGCTGTCCTTTTTCCAGAAACAAAGCAAACAACTTTAATTTGAGGTCCTGTCCATGCAGATTAGCAGGTTCCTGGAATCAGAAGTCAGTACATGAGAGAAGTTAAATGTTTAATGATTATGTAAAGTTCTGGAAGCCTAGAGTCCGATTAGCATGGTTTGAAATTTTCTTACGTCGACAACTCTGTGAGAGTGTCCTAGGTATGACATACATACCTAGGTATGACATACATACCTAGGACACTCTCACAGAGTTGTTGATGTAAGAAAAGTTCAAACCTGTAGAGAATTTTTATAAGAGTGTGACCCCAAGCTGAAAAAAATTATGGGAAGCAAGATCTCTAACACTCTGGAAGAGGTTGTTTCTTGACCTTAGAGAGGAGAAAATGAAGAGAACAAACTCAAGTTACTTGTCAGTTTTAGAAAAATTCAAAGCTACCTAGATCACAGTTTTTTCATCATCAGCCTACTTCCATTTTTTTTAATAATGTTTTATTATGATGACATTGATTAACAAAATCCAGTAAGTTTCATGTGTACAGTTTAACAGTAAGGCATATATATATTGCACTGTGTGTTCACACCCATATTTAGATTTATGTGTCACCACATATTTGACCCCTTTTATCCCGTCTACCTCCCCTATCCCTGTCCTTCCTTAACTTTGATACCACTAGTCTATTGTCCATGTCCACGAGTCTCTGTTTCTTTGTCCTCTTCGTTTGTTGCTTTTAGGTTTATATCTCACATATAAGTGATATAATGTGGTTTTCAACTTTATCTGTCTAGCTTATTTCCTTTAGCATGATTATCTCGAGGTCCATCCATATTGTTGCAAATGGTGCATTTCATCTCTTCTTATGGCTGAGTAATATTCCATTGTATATATATACCATAGTTTCTTTAGCCAATCATCTATCATAGGACACTTTGGTTGCTTCCATGTCCTGGCCACCATGAATAATGCTGCTATGAACATTGGTGTGCAAATATATTTTTGGATATGAGTTTTCAAGTTTTTGGGGTAAATACCCAGTAGAGGGATTGCTGGATCACATGGTTGATCAATTCTTAGTTTTTGGAGGAATCTCCATACTATTTTCCATAGTGGCCGTACCAATTTTCAGTCCCACGAGAAGTATATGAGTGTACCTTTTCTCTCACAACCTCCTAACACTTGTTACTACTTGTCTTGTTAATAGCCATTGTTATAGGTGGGAGATGGTATCTCATTATGGTTTTGATTTGCATTTACCTAATAGCTAGTGATATTGAGCATTCTTTCATATGTTTGTTAGCCATTTGTATGTCTTCTTGGGAGAAGTGTCTGTTCAGGTCCTCTGCTTATTTTTTAATTGGATCGTTTGTTTTTGTCGTTGTTATTGTCGTTATTGAGTTTTATAACTCCTTTGTATATTTTGTATATTGGGCCCTTATCGAAGGCGTTGCTTACAAATATCTTCTCTCATTTGGACGATTGTCTCTTTGCCTTGTTGATAGTTTCTTTTTCTGTACAGAAGCTTTTTAGTTTGATGTAGTCCCATTCATTTATTTTTGGTTTTACTTCCCTTGTCTTTGAGATCAAATTCATAAGGTCCTCTTTAAGTTCAAGGTCCATGAGTTTAGTTCCTATGTGTTCTTCTATGCCATTGATTGTTTCAGATATTATATTGAGTTAATTTGGGTGTGTGGTGATAGACAACAGTCTAGTTTAAGTCCTTTGAAGGTGACTTTCCAGTATTCCCAGCACCATCTATTGAAACGGTTTTGCTTTCAGCACTCTATGTTTTTGGCTCTTTTGTCGCAAATTATTTGCCCATAAACATGGGTTTACTTCTGGACTCTTGACTCTGTTCCACTGGTCTGTATGTCTGTTTTCTGCCAATACCTTGCCATTTTGATTATTGTCACATTGTAGTATAGTTTGAAGTCAGGCAGAATGATGCCTCCCACCTCATTCTTTTTTTTCTCAGAATGGCTTTGACAATTCAGTGTCTTTTGTGCTTGCATACTATTCTGATAATTTTTTGTTTTATTTCTTTAAAAATGCCGATGGGATTTGATGGGGATTGCATTAAATCTGCATAATGCTATTGGTAATAGAGTCATTTTAACTATGTTGATTCTTACAATCTAAGAACATGGGATATCTTTCCATTTCTTTGTACCTTCTTTGATTCCTATTAATAGGATCTGTAGTTTTCATCATATAGGTCCTTCACATGTTTCGTTAAATTTATTCCTCGGTATTTTATTCTTTTTGTTGAAATTGCAAAAGGAATGATTTTATCTACTTCTTTCTCTGACAATTCATTATTACATTATAGGAACTCTATGGATTTTTAAACACTGATTTTTTATCCAGAAACTTTACCATATTTGGTTATTGTTTCCAGTTGTGTTCTTGTGGAGTCTTTAGGGTTTTCTATATAGAGAATCATGTCATCCACAAATAGTGATATTGACTCCTTCATTTACTATTTGGATGCCTTTTATATCTTTCTCTTGCCTGATTGCACTCTATAGGGCATCCAATGTTATAACAGAGGCAATAATGGACAGCCTTGCCTTGTTCTTGACCTTAGAGGGAAGGTTTTTAGGTTTCACCATTAAATATAATGTTGGCTGAGGGTTTCTCATATATGGCCTTTATTATGTTAAGGTACTTTCCTTCTACACAAATTTTGCTAAGTGTTTTGATCATAAATGGATATTGTATCTTGTCGAAGGCATTTTCTGCATCTATTGAATGATCATATGATTCTTATTTTTAAATTTGTTTATGTGGTGTATCACATTGATTGATTTGTGTATCATGAACCATCCCTGTACTCCTAGGATGCAGCACACTTAATCATAGGGTATAATCTTTTCAAAATTTTGCTGTAATTGGTTCGCTAGTATCTTATTTAGGATTTTTGCATCTGTATTCATGAGAGATATTGGTCTGTAGGTTTCTTTTTGTCTGTTATCTTTAGTAGGTTTTGGTATCAGAGTAATATTGGCCCCATGAAGTGATTTAGGAAGTATTGCCTTCTCTTTGATTTTTTTTTTTTTGGAGGAGTTTGAGGAGAATAGATATTAAATCTCCTTTGAATGTTAGGTAGAATTTACTGGTGAAGCCATCTGGACCTGGACTTTTACTTTTTGGTAGGTTTGATGATTGTTTCAATTTCCATACTGCTGATCGTTCTATTTGGATTTTCAGTTCTTCTTTATTCAAACTAGAATGGTTGTATCTTTCTAAGTACTGGTCCATTTCTTTTAGGTTATTAAATTTGGTGTTATATACTTTTTCATAGTATTCTTGTATGATCCTTTATATTTCTGCATTGTCTGTCATCATTTTCTTCTTTCATTCCTGTTTTTATTTATTTGTGTCCTTTCTTTTTTTTCTTTAGTGAGTCTAGCCATGGGTTTGTCACTTTTACTAACCTTCTCAAAGGATTAGCTCTTTGTTGCATTTATTTTTTGTATTGATTTTTTTTTAAATTTCATTTATTTCTCCTCTAATTTTGATTATTAATTTCTGTCTGCTAACTTCAGGTTTCATTTGTTATTACTTTTCTAGTTTTTAAGATGAAGTGTTAAATTGTTTATTTGGACTTATTCTTATTTTTTGAGATAGGCCTGTAATTATATGAACTTTCTTCTTATGACAGCTTTTGCTTTGTTCCCAAAGTTTCAATATGTTGTACTATCATTATCATACATTTCTCTGTGTCTCTTAATTTCTCTTTTGATTTCTTCTCTGACCAAGTCATTCTTCAATAACATGTTGTATAATCTCCCTGCATTTTTGGTTCTTCTTGCTTTCGTTTACAGCAATCTCCAGCTTCAAAGCATTATGATCAGAGAATATGGTTAATATGATTTCAACCCTCTTATATTGTTGAGGCTATCTCTGTGTTCTAATATATGGTCCATCCTTGAGAATGTTCCATGTGCACTAGAAAAGAGTATATAAGTAGCTCTTTTGGGATGATAGGCTCTGTAAATGTCAATTATGTCCAGGTTTTCTAATGTGTCATTTAAGGATGTTATTTCCTTATTGATTTTTTGTTTGGATGATCTGTCCATATCCGACAATGGGATATTTAGGTCCCCTAGTAAAATAGTGTTTTGGTCTGTTTCTCCCTTGAGTCCAGTTAGTAATTGATTTACATATTTTGGGGGTCCTTGACAGGGAGCATAGATATTAATAAGTGTTATGTCTTCTTGGTGTATGATTTTGTTTATCATTATGAAATGTCTTTCTTTACTTTTTTTTTTTTTCGAAGTCTTTTTGTCTGATAGTAGTACTGGTACTCCTGCTTTTCTCTAAGTGTCACTTGCTTGAAATATCATTTTCCAACTTTTTACTTTGAGTCTATATTTGTCTTTGGAACTGAAATGTGTCTTCTGGAGGCAGTATATGGTTGTGTTTTGTTTTTTGATTCAGTCTGCAACTCTGTGCCTTTTTATTTGTGAATTCAGTCCATTTATGTGTAGGGTGATTATTGAAACTGAGGATTTCCTATAGCCATTTTATCTTTTGCTTTCTGTTAGCTCGGTTTTTCCATTGCTTCCCTGTTCTTGTGTGTCTGTTTTTATTATTAGTAGTAGTATTTTATTAGTAGTAGTATTTTGTTTGAGTTTTGTGGATTTTCCCTCTGTTTCTCCTTGTCTTATGTTACACACTTCGGTTCTGAATCTTTAGTGTGTGGTTACCATTCCAAATATGTAGAGGATAGTTATGTATATATAGTAGTCCATTTTCTTCTGCAAGTGCCTTGTCTTCATTCTCCTTTGCGAATATGGATCTTTTAATCCTCTCTTTTTCTGTTATTGTTGTCTCAGTTTGTCCTTATGTATGTTGAACATTCATCACTATCTTGCTATAGCAAATCTCTTCTTATTGTTTATGCTTATCATGCCCTGTTCTTACTAAGGGTTGCACTCCTCTGTTTCTATTAGCCTGCTAGTTGCCTTATTCATAGTTATGTATTTTTTTGTGATTTTATTTCAAGTGAGTGGACCTATTTCAGTATTTGCTGTAGTGCAGACCTCATAGTGGAGAATTCCCTTCATTTTTGTATGTCTGGAAAGGTGTTTATTTCTCCTTTATGTCTAAAGGAAAGCGTTGCTGGATACATCATTCTTGTTTCATAGTTCCTTTCATTTACTAGTTTGAATATTTGATTCTACTCCTTTCTGGCTTGTAAAGTTTGTGCTGAGAAGTTCAACAATAATCTAATAGGTTTTCCATTATAGTTTACCATCTTCTTTTCCCTGGCTTCCCTGAAAATTCTTTCTTTGTCATTGATTTTCGATAATTTCAATAAAATGTGTCTTGGTGAAGGCCTTTTTGGGTTGAGATAATTGGGTACTCTGTTGACTTCTTGAATTCCAAGCTACAGTTCATTACTTATATTTGAAACATTCTCATCAACTATTTGTCTGAAAATGCTTTCTAACCTCTTCTCTTTTTCATCTTCTAGAATGGCTATTATTCTTATGCTTTCTTTCCTGATGGTATCAGCTAGTTCTTGTATTTCTCTTTCATTATTTTTCATTCTTCATTTTCTCTCTTCTTTCTTCTGATTTATTTATTTATTTCTAGATTTCTGTCTTCTATATACCTGATTCTTTTCTCCATTTGGTTGACTCTATTTCCCAAACTTGATGTTTCATTTTTCATCTCTTTCAGTGTGTTCTTCATCTCCAGAAGTTCTGTTTGATTCTTTTTGAAGGTTTCAATCTCCTTGCTGAAGAACTCATTCTGCTCACTTAGTTGTTCTTTCAATTCTTGGAATTGTTGATATAAATTGTTTTGGATCTCACTGAGTTTTTTTCAGAAGTACCATCCTGAATTCTCCAACATTTAAGTCACATATTTCCATGTCTTTAAGCTTATTTTCTGGATATTTTTTCTCTTTCTTTCTGAGTTGCTTTATTACCTTGTTTGTTTATGGTGCTTAATGGACTATTTCTTTGTCCGCACATTAATGGAAATATGTTCTGCTTTTTTCTAGAAAGATTTATTATATAAAGGTCTCTCTTTAACTTCTTGATATGATGGTGTTTTTCTTTTGGTTTCCAGTTGGTGGCGTCTAAGCCTGTTGGATCTCTGTTTTACATAAAGTCTTAATAATTCCTTTTTTTTTCTTATAAGTATTAAAATATGTTTGCTACCCTCAGTCTCAATCCCTGTCATTGTTAGTAGCAATTTTGGTGGCGTTTGCTCAGATTCCCCTGGGGGTCTCTGGTGTTTGGTCTTGCAGAATAATGTGGGAGGGGCCTTTTGCATTGGCAGATGGGGGCTGCAGCTCAGCCTAGTGTTTTGCAACTGCAGCTGGTAATAATCAACTGTTGCTTCTCTGTCGTCACTACTTCTCTGCTTTCTGCCCTGATCCCTTGGCAGTGCTACTGTGTGGAACTCACAGCTCTCTCAGGCAGGTCTGTTCAAGAAACCTACCACACCATCTCCCCTCCCTCTCCTCCTGCAGGGAGCTCCATTTGCAAGAGGCAGCTTCTCCAAGTCTATCCCCCGATTCTTGGTCTTCTGACCTGTGGTAGCTTTTATTAGCAGATCCCTTGCTCAGATGTGCTTGTGTGCAGGTTTGGGTTTTTCTTTGTTGAGTTTTAGATATTCAGCTTATTGTTGTTTCAAGGTGAGAGATCTGGGGACATCGCTCACTCTGCCATGTTTCTGATATCATGTCCAACTCCCATATTTTATCTTAGCCCAGGGATAAGACTTAATCTGGAAGATGGTCTGGGCCAGGAAATTTTTGTCTTGGTTGATACAGTTATTTTATCTGGTGTATCTATTTGTCTGTGGACAAGAGAGAAATAGAGAGAGAACAATTATCAATTGTTTAGTGCTTCATCATTTACAAAGCACTCCTCATGCCAATTCTATGGAAAATGTGATTATACTGTGCTCCTTATAAGAGGAGACTGAGACTCAAGTTTTGTGCTTTGTTTGCCCAGGAAGGCACAACTGAAAGGTGTTAGTATCAGGGCTTAAAGGATGATCACGCAAGTATAGTTCTCAGCTCTTGCAATCAGATCAAATCTGCCTCTCAGACTTCATGAAGATATGCAGTGAATGCTAAGACTAAGTACTTCAAGGTACAATGCAAATTATGCTTACAATAGGCTCCCATTCTTGTCTTCTCTACTTTACTTGTATACCACATTCGTATTACTTATCTGGAAACACTTCTTTCATCATGCCACTTCTTGTTTCAAGAGCTACTAATAATTCTTCATTGCCTTCCTAATCAAGTCCAAATTCCTTGGAACTTTTTTGGTCAGATCCTCTCACAATCTGAAATCTTACCCCTACATCAACTCTCCAACATGTAGAAAATCAAGTAATGGAGAGCTTCTTCAGGGTACAACCTTTGTCCTCTTTTAATTAACCACTTGGCTTCTCCCATAGCAGGCCACTTTCCTGCCCTAGGAGAAGGTAGGACACACTGACTTCTGAAATCTTGACGTTGGTGAGGTGTTATCCATGTGATGTTAGGCAAGTTATTCAGCCAACCTGGTCTTCAATTTTTTGAATTTTTATAGAGGGAGAAACAATTATAGCATGCTATGATAATAGTCCTTTCTTCCTTCAAAATGCCCTTTAGTGCCAAGACAGGGTAGATAGAGGAGACTGGGACATGAAGAGATTGTGACCTAGTGGGCTTCCTTTCAGAATCACAGCAGGCAGTGCATGAAATATTTTGATTTTCTTAGAAGACCACTGGCAGCCTTTATTGTTATTGACTTCAGGAGTGTGATGTATAATAGTGAAAAAGCAGCTGTGTATGGATTGTCTATTGTCCTATGTTAAATGGTAGGAAGAGGGGAAACCCAGCTCTGTGGTCCTGACCAGTGAAGCTTATTTTTTTGTCACCACAGAGAAGGAAATGATGTTCTTGCTAAGCTGGTTCAATTATGTCTGATGATAATGCCTACAGAATAAGAGGATTTTAGCAGCCAGAGGTTTTGCTCAGCATTGGCCCCTGCTGTGACAAACCTGAGCAGAAATGATCTACTCAAAAATCACCCCTATAGGAGAAACATCTGCTGGCATGGTTTATAATATATCAGCACTAGGGCACCAGGGAAAGTATTCCAGCAGGTGCAAAAGAAGCTGGTTGTTGACCTGGAAAGAGGTCAACATTTGATACATAGGGAATTGCAAAATAACAAAATGTGAGGGTTTGGGGGGACTTTAAGGATCCTGTTAGTAATCCCTATTTTCAATTTCAAAACAGGAGATTGATCATAGCTTTTCTGAGTCTTACTTTCTTCAGGCTAAAGAATCAGAGTCTTTTGTTGTTCAACTATTTCTCATATGACATGGTTTTGTATCCATTCGGTAAATATTAGCCAGCTGGGAAATTTCGGATCACCTTACAGTGTCCCCGGAGCAGTGATTCTGTTGCTTGACACTCTGAGGGTTTTCCTAAGAAAGTAGAGAGACAGTGCTGTAATCTATTTCCACTGAGGCTAAAAAAGGAAATTGGTTGAAGCCACATGGCAAGAGAGGCTTAAATTTTACCCCAAAAGGTAAATTTGGGAAATATGTCATCAGGAGGTCTCTTGGCCTTCTTTACATATCCTGAAGAAAATCATCCAAAGCCACACAGGATACAATGTTGAAATAGTCTGGATAATTTTCAGGGAAGAGGAGACCACCCTGTAGTTTGGTGAAGGATCACCAAACTTTTATAACTCTTGAAAAATGGATTTTTTCACTATCCTTTTGCCCATATAATAGGCATTAGCACTTCTCTGTTTCCCATTATGATTCCCTTCCGCCATCTCCACTTTTTTTTTTTTTTATAATGGGGCCAAGAAACCATAGGTGTCTTCCCAGAGGCACTATATTCACATAAAGACTTCATCCCAAGTATAAACAAAAGGAGAAGAGAGATTACATTTCCTTAGGCCTGTTACCTGATTTTGTTTTCCCTGTGGCCCACTTTAATTAACCATGTTTATTCCAGACAAATAAACAAATGGCTTGCCAGTTGATCAGATATTGTTATGGCAAGGAAAATAAGTTTGTTCATCAACAGTCTAGTGCCTTCTCATTTTATATTTAGGGAAACTGAATCTCAGAAAAACATTGTCTAAAGCCTCATAACACACTGGTGGAAGAATCAGTTAGAATTCTGTTTTTCTGGTTCATTGTTCTTTTAACTACACCTCTCAGCCTATAGAATATGAGTTGTAGAGCAGGAAAAGTTTTTATTGAAAATTATTCCTTCTCCTATGACCAGTGAGAAAAATACAGTGGAGAAGTAAATGGGGAAATGGACATGATTCCATATTTTCTCTGGAATAGAACTGTTGTCTCTGTTCATCAATCCATGGCAAAGAACAATAACTCCACCTGCCTACTCTCAGTACGATCTGAAGAAAGTCTCCTAAATGGCACCAAACCCAGAAGGAAAACTGTTTCTTTGAGATGCCATTATTCAACTAAAAGCACTTGCTTGTTTAATTCTGTTGAGTGTAGATTGAGTATAGCACAGTATGGATGTACATGTTAAACCTTGCTGAAAAAATCACTTGTTGAGAATACTTCACCATGCCATATATGAGCTTGGGTTGCTAAACAACTGCTTTGAATTAAGTTTTCCCAACATAGATGGGGCCAAATGGCTTCTCAAGGTTAGAGAATAAGACCAAGAAAAAACACTAGATAAGTATGACTTGAATTGAGTTTCATTCATGCTGGCCAGGATGAGGTTCTTGCTAGGCCAAGCTATGTGCAAAATGACAACTATGCTTAGCTATCACTCTCCATATCTAAGCTCTCTAAGACTCTGGGGGCAGATAGAAGGAACGACTGTACAATTTGGAGGGCTACTCTGGGCTATAGAGAGACTATACTTGAGGGGTGGAGATAGGAGTCAAGAAACTTATCAAAATCAATGGAAAATATAAGATTTAAATATGGTGCGAAAACCCCCAAATCAATGAGACAATTTTCTAACTTACTCCCTGTTTAACTTCTATCAGCAGATTTCTTGTCTCTTCCTCACATCTAATTACTATATCAGCATATATCTTCTGACCTCTTACACATCTAAGCATCATCACCGAAGGAGCTGATTAAAAACTGACAGCGGACTCATGTATTGAAGGAGAGGGCCAGGAATGGGAAGGGATCTGGGAAAGATATCTTATGAGTAATGATTGAGGGTCCTTGGCATGCTTATCCTGGAGAAGAGAGATATGAAGGAAGAGTGACAGAAGGTTTATGGTTTCACATCCTTAGGATAACTGTCTGCTGAACACAGTTATGTAGTAGAACTGGGCTGTGTAGAGAAAAGAACCTTTGGAAATTAGGATTATGATCCATTGTCTGCCACAAATCTCTGTATGTACTTGAACAAATTGCTCTTCTTTTTTTGAGCTTAATTCTCTTATTTGTAGGTCAAGAAAGCAGAACTAGGACCCATGGGTGGATGTTTCACTAAGACACAGATTTCAGCTCAATTTATAAAGAAGTTCCTACAATCAAAGTTGTCTAAAAAGTTTCCTTAGGAAGTAGTGAGTTCCCCATTGAGACTGTTTTTGTATTTATTGGCTATTTGTATTTCACCTTCTGGGAAATTTCTGTTCATATTTTTTAGTCTACTTTCTTAGGGTTTGGACTTTTTCTTACTTGTAGGAGCTATTTATATATTTATCTTTCATTAGTTATAAATATTTTCTACCAGTCTATTGCTTATCTTTTAACTTTTGTCTTTTGTTATATAGAAACTTTAAATTTCTCAGTATTTTTCCTTGTAATTCTAAATATTTTATAAATATGCTTTGATACTTTTATACTTCTATATAGTTCTAATACTTTTATGATTTTCTTTCCCTCTTTTATAATTAAAGCTTTAAAATATCTTTAATTTATATTTGTGTATGGTGTGAAGAATGATCTAACTTATGTTTTCAAAATAATTGCAAATTATCTGACATTATTTATTAAATATGTCATATATACACACACTCTTTCTGTTCCATTGATTTGTCTATTTTTGCACCAATGCCACACTGTGTAAATGATCGTAAATTTATGATATGTGTTGATACTTGGTGGAACAAGTACCTATTCTAAGTTTTTTAAATATAATAGACAACTAGTTGCTTGCATTTACATTGTACAATTCAATGAGTTTTTTTCCCAATTATAGTTGGTATACAACACACCATCCAAGCTGTACAGTATATTGACAAGAGATACACACAACTCACAAAGCACTCACCCCACCAAATCTAGAACCTCTCCTGCCCCCCATATTCATTCCAACATTATTAACCATCTTTCCCATGCTATACTCTACATCCTCATGTCTACTCTGCAACCATCCACCTGCACCTCTCAGTCCCTTTGCTCTCTTTCCCCACTTCCCCCTCCCATCTAGTATCTCTCAAAATATTCTCTATCTATGAGTTTATTTCCACTTTTCTTGTTGTTGTTGATTTTGTTCTTTAGATTCCACATGTCCATTTCGTTCAACACAATGCCCTCTAGGTCTATCAAAACAATATCTTTTTCCATCCCCTTCTCCTTAGTCTGTGTATGTCTTTTAATCTCAAGTAAGTCTCTTGTAGGCAGCATATGTCAAGATCTTGATTTATTATCCACTCAGCCACTCTTTTGATTGGAGCACTTAATTCTTCTCCATTTGAGGTACTCGTTTATAGGACTGTAGTTGTTACCATTATTTATTCTTTTTTTTTTTTAATGCCTACAGCTTCTGGTCTTCCTAGGTCGTCTCCCATCCAAGTACTAACCAGGTCCGACCCTGCTTAGCTTCCAAGATCAGACGGGATCAGGCTTGTTCAGGGAGGCATGGCCGTAGACTCTTTATTCATGTTTTTGATACTTGGTTTTTCTTCTTAAAGAAGTCCCTCCAACATTTCCTGTAATACTGGCTTGGTGATGATAAATTCCTTTAGCTTACTTTTGTCTGGAAAACTCTTTATCTGTCCTTCCACTCTAAATGATAGCTTTGCTGGACAGAGTATTTTTGGTTGTAGATCCTAGGTTTTCATCACATTGAATATTTTGTGCCAAGCCCTTCTGTCCTGCATGGTTTCTTTTGAGAGATCAGCTGCCAGTCTTATGGGTGCTCCCTTGTAGGTAACTACCTGCTTATCTTTTGCCGCTTTTAAGACTCTCTCTTTATATTTAGCTTTAGCATTTTAATTATGATGTGTCCTGGTGTGGGACTCTTTGGGTTCCTGGTTTTGGGGACTCTCTGAGCTTCCTGGGATTGTATGTCTATTTTCTTCATCAAGTTAGGGAAATTTTCCATTATTATTTCTTCAAATAACTGTTCAACATCTTGTCTTCCCTCAGATATCCCGATGACATGGATATTTTTACCTTTAATAGTGTCCCATAGGCTCTTTAGATTATTATTATAGTCTTGGCTTCTTTTTTCTTGCCATTCTGATTGAGTGTCCTTGGCTTTCCTATCCTCTATATGCATCATTTAATCCTCTTCTTTATTCACTTTGTTTATTCCATTTAATATACTTCTCATCTCATAATGTGTTCTTCATTTCTGAGTGATTCCCTTTTATAATTTCCATTTCCATTTTTATGTTTTCTTTTATCTCTTTGTTGAAGTTCTCACTGAATTCATCTACCCTTCCCATAAGTTCATTGAGCATTTTTATAACCAGTGTTCTGAACTCTGCATCTGTTAGATTGCTTGACTCCATTATTTTTGAATCTCTGTTATATTCCCTCATATGGTTTCTGCTTCTTTGTCTTCCCATTTGGGCTGCCTTTCTGTGTCTGTTTCTATGTACTAAGCAAAGTTCTTAAGTCTCCTGGTCTTATTAGTACAGCTTCGTGTAGTAGGTGTCCAGTGGCATAGTCCTGAGAGGAGTTCAGCTGCAGGCCAAATTTAGCCCAAGCCTGTGCCCCTCTGGGGCCACCTGTTAACATTCAGCAAGCAATCCATAGATGCTGTGCTTATAGTTGCCTCAAAAGGCCACACCAGAAACTGAGGCCCGCTGCCACCAGTGTGAGTCTAGGCTCTGCTCAGCAAGGAGCACCTGACTCGCTGAGGATATACCTGGATGTGGCTTGGGTGGGGCCCTGAGTTGGAGGAGACAGAGTTTCAGGAAATCTTCTGGGCAGAGCAACCTCTGTTATCCAGTTTGATGACATCTCTGCTATGGCTGCGCTGAATCCATGCGCTGGGAGCAGGGAGGGCTCAACAGGGGAACAATGGATACTGTAGGCATTTCTGACAGGGAGAGAGCCTTGCTGCGGCCGTCATTCCGACAACTCATTGTCTCCCTGTAAGTCTCTGCACTGCCACACCGGCACTGGTGCTCAGAGCGAGCAGGTTTGTCACTACAGAAGTCTGCTGGCAGAGGCAGCACCTTTAAGAGGCATCTGCAGCTGCCGCTGCTGCAGCCTTTGTCTCACTCAGCCACTGGGGTATGGCAGCCTTACGTCCTTGCCTCGTCCTACCTTCTGCCATTGTAGGGTGATTTTTTTAGATTTCTCTCTAGTTGTATGGCTTGTTCATCTATCTCTCAGGTGATTTTCCTTGCTGTTTTCTCCTTGTTTCTGTCACAACTTTGATTTGGTTGCCAGAGGGATGAACAGAGCCTCTATCATTTATGCCATTTTTTTCCCCTCCTAAGTTATTTTTTTAATGTCTTACATTTTTATACACATTTTCACCTGTAGGTGATCTTTAGAATCAGTTTGTCAACTTCCATAAAAAAATTTTTTTTGGGAATTAGAATGAAATTGCATTTATTTTATATATAACTCAGGAAGAATTAGTATATTTATAATAATTTTATATAGAACAAATAATACATTTTTCATTTTTAATAATTTTAATATTTTTCAATTACAGTTGGCATACAAAATTATTTTAGTTTCTAGTTTACAACATAGTGATTAGACATTTATATAACTTACAAGGTGATCACGCTGATAAATCTAATACTAATCTGCCACCATGCATATTGCAATATATTTCCCATGCTGTAGTTTACATCCTTATAGCAATTTTATAACTACCAATCTGAAATTCTCAATCCCTTCCCCATTTTGACACATCTCTCCAACCACCTTCCCATCTAGCAACCATCAAAATGAGTTCGTTGGTATTTATCTTTATCTGTCTGACATATTTCACTTAGCATAATACCCTCTAGATCCATTCATGTTGTTGCAGATGACAAAATTTCATTCTTATTTTATGGCTGAATAATATTCCATTGTATATGTGTACCAATTCTTTATTCATTTACTGCTTCCATATTTTGGCTATTGTAAATAATGCTGCAATGAACATATGCATGCATATGTCTTTTTGAGTTAATTTTTTTTATCAGATAAATAGTGATATTGGAATTGCTGGGTTCTTCTTTGTCTCTTATTATAAACTTTGTTTTAAAGTCTATTTTGTCTGGCATAAGTATTGCTACCCTAGCTTTTTTTTCTTTTTCATTTCCATCTTCATGAAATATCTTTTTTCATCCCTTCACTTTAATCTATGTGTGTCTTTCAATCTGAAGTGAGTCTCTTGTAAACAACATATGTAAGGGTCTTGTTTACTTATTTATTCAGCTACCCTATATCTTTTGATTGGAGCATTTAATCCATTTACATTTATAGTAATTGTTGATAGATATGTAGTTATATTTTTTCTTGCTCTTTTTCTTGAAGTTCCTTTAATATTTCTTATACTGATTTGGTGGTGATTAATTCCTTTAGCTTTTTTTGTGTGTCTGGGAAGCTCTTTATTTATCTTTTGATTCTAAATGACAACTTTACTGGTAGAGTAATCTTGGTTATAGGCCCTTGCTTTTCATCACTTTGAATATTTCCTGGCAATCCTTTCTGGCCTGCAAAGTTTCTGTTGAGAAAACAGCTGACACTCCTATGAGAGCTTTGTTGTAGGTAACTAACAGCTTTCTCTTGCTACTTTTAAAATTCTTTTTTTGTCTTTAACCTTTGGTGTTTTAATTATGATGTGTCTTGGTGTGGACCAATTTGGGTTCACCTTGTTTGGAACTTTCTGTGCTTCCTGGGCTGTGTGTCCATTTTCTTCTGAAGGTTAGGGAAGTTTTTCGTCATTATCTGTTCAAATAGATTTTCAGTTCTTTTCTCTCTCTCTTCTCCTTCTAGTACCCCTTTGACCAGATGCTTAGCTCTGGAAGCCTAATATATCTTTATACAGGTATTTTGTCTTCACTAAGATTCACTTTTATAAATTTTATACACTTATTTAGTTTATTCTTAAATATTTAATACTTTTTATAACTATTATGGAAAGTACCTTTTTCCCACTATTATGTTTTTTTGATTTGTTATTGCTGGTATATAGAAACCTTTTGACTTGTTTGTATTAGTCTTATATCTGGTCAGCTCACTGATTTCTAATAGCTTTTGGTGGACTTGAATACAGGTCAATAATTATTATTCAGAAGTAATGGAAATATTATTCTTTGTTTTAATATTTGTCCTTTGTATATTATTTAAGGTTCAGTTGCAGATTATGGAAACCACCCTGGATACGCTAAGCAGAAAGCTATTTAATACAGTGAATTAAATAATTCCAAAATGTTGGAAGGTTTGACAGATTAGACTCTAGGTTTGGCTTTAAGGAATGACTTCCAGAATAATGGCCAAGAAAATGTTACTTTTCAGTCAGGATGAGTAGACTTGAAATTAGGAAATGGCTGCCTCAAGTGCTGGCTGCAGAATCACTCTACTTTATCTGTGGCTGGTGATCAGGAATCTTTCCCCAGGACTGTTGGTTCTAGAGCCACATCATGCCTGCTAGATGCTTATCAGCAAAAGTAGATGGCTTGCATATTGCTTTCTCGCTATTTAACTCAGTTCCAAATTCAAATTGTGCACTAGTGCAACATATCGATGGAACCTAAATCATATAAACCATGGCTGCAAAGAGTCTGAGGAATGTTGTTTTTCACCTTCCAGCCTATGCAGTACATAGTGACATTCTAGAAAAAAGTTGGGAATGATGTTGTTAATCTACAGCATAAGCTCATTTCTCATTTTTTTCTTACTCATTTTATTGCCTTGACTAGGACCTTCAGTGCTATGTTTTACAATAATTGTGATTCTTGTCCTCCTCCTGGCTTCAATAGAATGCTTCCAATGTTTCCTGAAGTTATTGTTATAGATTTCTAGTAGCTTGCTTTTATTGGGCATCAGAAGTATCTTTCTTAGTATTGAGCTATCATTGCATTCCTAGTGTAAACTATACCAGATGTATATCATGTTCTCATATATTATTTTAATCCACAGCTTGATTCAATTTGCTAATGTTTTATTTATCATTGTTTTCATTACTGTACATAAATAACAGTGACATATAGCCTTTTTTGTGCTATCCATGCCCACTTTTAATTTGGGGTAATACCAGCCTCTTAGAGTGAGATGGGAAGATCATCTTTTCCACCTTTCTGGATGTAGTTTATATAATTAGTTCATATACATTGAACTTATATGCAATTATATAGTCCTGAATTTTTCCCTAGTTGTTTTTTCCATATACCTTGCTTTTCCCCTTAGGTAATGTGAAAATTTCATGAATGTAAGACCTTGCCTCACAATTTCTACCTTTCCGTTGCACAGAACTGAAGTGTAGAGGAGATTCTCAATTAAAAACTAGAATGAATACATTCTCTGGCTTCTCAGAAAACATTTCTTGCAAGGATATAGGAGTAATGACATTTTAGATACTTTGCCAATCAAAGAAGGAAGAAGCAGAAAATTGGGAGAGGGAGTGATGAGGAGAATGTAGGGAAAACAAATAAGTGACAGAGAAGGGCTTTTATTGACCTTGATTTACCTAAATATTTATCTAAATGTATATACTGAAAAACAGCCCAGTTCCTGCATTCAGAGCTGAGTCTTGTCCTGATGTGGGATGCTACGCATTATCTCCATAAGTCTAGGACAACCTGTCTAACACTGGGAGCAATGGCAGAATAAATCCAAAACAGCACATGGTTGAACTAGCTGCTCAAGTTCATATATTCCCTTCCACCCAGACTTTTCCTAGGCCCTTCCCTGGCCCATTCAGTCAGCCCACCCACCCATTCACTCACTCTCTTTCTACCCTTAGTTACTATCAAAATCAAATTCTGTTTTCACTGCATGCAAAGAGAATACAAAATAAAGAGGACCATTCCAGAATGCATAGCTGTGGTAGATGTGGGGTGCATTTCTCTTTCTAGGTACTGGCTCATCCATCTTTTTGCACTCTACTGACCACAAATGTCTCGGATAGGCATTTCAGCACCTTCAACTACAGGCAGATTTGTAGTTTTGTTTCAAGCACTTCTCTTTTAAACTTTATGAAGGACTTTCATATCTATTGTTTAATTTAATCTTCAAAAGAATTGTCAGAAATAGATATATTACAGATAAGGAAGCTGAGGCTTTGGGGAGGTTAAAGTCTTTCACATGTTCACACACAGTTAACAAACAAGATATTACTATTTCCCATAGAGTTGTAAAGATTCATTAAAAGGCTATAATGGGAAAGCTCATTGTAAATTATAGAGTATTGTACATGTGTAAGGGATATTGTTATCATTGTTATTTTAAAGGACATGTTAATCAGATATTTGGAATGAGAGATTTCGGGGTGCTTAGCCCTGGGCTGGAGCTTGGAATAGAGAATAACGCACATGGTATACAAAAGCAAGAGGAAACATATCACTGTCTTCTGGGAACTGAGTGACCTTATTGGGAGAAACTAAGGTATATTATAAGAAACAAGTCAGAAGGCAAGTTAAGCAGAATAATTAAGTGTTACTATGTGGTTGTGAATATATGTAATGTAAGGCCAGCAAGAAGGACGTGAAAGTTGGTCACAATTGTTAGTGACTGATGACATACGTCCAGCAGGCCTGGAACTTTATCTACATTAAATGGTGAGTGGAATTTGGATAAGTTGAAAAGAGCAAGGATAACTTCTAATGTGAGAAAAATACCATATGTAACAGCTGGAAGGCAAGAATGAGCCTGATGATGGGAAGTGAGGCCACCTGGCTGACTATGGCAAGCACATGCTGGGTAATTATGGGAGACCAAATTGTAAAGATAGATTTGGTCACATAATTGTGAGACCTGGGTTCTTTTAGCAACTTGTACTCCAGCCGAATTTCATGATTTTGGAATGGAGAGTCTAGAAGAAAGGAGTAGAAACAGACAAGGTAGGCACTTACACAGAAGTGATAGTTGAAGCTATGGATGTAGATTAGCTTTAAGGGAAAAAAGGATAGTGAAATCTCACTTACAGGGTGGAAGAGAAAAAGAAGCCAGTGAAAAAGACGTCTTGTGCTGCATCAATCCTGAAGGACCCTATTTACCATGACTCTTTGAGTACTTTAGCAATCATTTCCTGAAGCTATAAGGGTAAATGAGATGACATTTCTTCTTTAATGAGAGCCCACAGCATACTGGATTGCTCTATCATTAAAAACAAACAAAATCACAATTAAACTTCTCAAGGCAATCACAGGGAACTCATAAGTAGACTTTCCTGATTAGACTTTAAAAACAAAACCAAAATCAATGAACCTACCAACCAAACAACCAACCAATAAACAAAAAACAGCATAGAAGTTTTTCAGGAGGTCAAGTATACTAGGGAGGGCAATGCCTGCTGGCTTCCTTCGTGTTTATCATGGGTTTTCAACTTGAACAGTAAAAGACTCAGTTTGGAAATAAAGAATTGTGTGTCTTGTCTTTCAATCTTGTCCCCAATTTGGGTCTTCCAGGCAGGTCTTAGTTGCGAGCTCAGAAGGAAAGGCACTGCTTGTTTCAGATTTGGGGAGGAAGGAGCCTTGAAGCACAAGAGAGGCAAAGGAATTCCATACATTATTCTTTTGGATGGGGGAGGGAGGAGATAGATTATAATATAGGATTTCCTTTTAGCGTAGTAAATAGACTACTTGAAGACCATTTGTCAATAGTTGGTAGTAATACATTCCACCACCCACTACCAGTCAATGTCAACAGGCACCCAAAAAAAGTAGAAGAGTTTGGGGCAAGCCAATGCAGAAGGCTGACTCTATTTGGATAGAGATTTTGAAACCTGAT
Organism: Pteropus vampyrus; assembly: GCF_000151845.1. NCBI lineage: Eukaryota > Metazoa > Chordata > Mammalia > Chiroptera > Pteropodidae > Pteropus > Pteropus vampyrus. Next base: position 262,104 of record NW_011889297.1, on the reverse strand, counting down.
CTCTCTTATTACCTATCACACAGGATTTGCACTGAGTGGAAGATTTTTTTTTTTTCTAATCCATGAGTTGTTTGAGTATGAACTAGCTATCCTAACAAGTGTGCCATGATTCCTCATTGTGATTTTGACTTGCATTTCTCTGCTGATTAGTGATGGTGAGAACATTTCCATGGACCTGTTGGCCATTTGTATGTCTTCTTTGGGAAAATGTCTATTCGAATCCTTTGCCCATTTTTAGTTGGATTTTTTTAAAATTAGTTGTGTAAGTTCCTAATATATCTCAAATATTAGCCCTTATCAGATGTATGATTTGAAAATATTCTCTTCCATTCTGTAGGATGGCTTTTCATTTTGTTGATTTTTTTCCTTTGTTGTACAGAGACTTTTTAGTTTGATGTAGTTCCATTTGTTTATTTAATCTTTTGTTGCCTGTGATTTTGGTGTCATAGCCAAAAAATCATTGCCAAGACCCATGTTGAAGAGTTTTATCCCCTTGCTTTCTTCTGGGAGTATTACAGTTTAAGATCTTACATTTAAGTCTTTAATCCATTTTGAATTAGTTTTTGTGAGCGGTGTAAGACAGGGGTCTAATTTTGTTTTTCTGCATGTGGTTATCCAGTTTTCCCAATACCGTATATTGAAGAGACTATTCATTCCCCATTGAGTATTCTTGACTCCTTCATCAAATATTAGTTCACCATATAGGTGAAGGTTTATTTCTGAGTTCTCAATTCTGTCTATTGGTCTGCATCTATTTTTATGCTGGTAATATATTGTTTTGTTTACTATAGTTTCGTAAGAAAGTTTAAAGTCAGAAAGTGTAATGCATCCAGCTTTGTTACTTCTAAGGATTGCTTTGGCTATTTGGAGTCTTTTATGGTCCAGTACAAATTTTAAGATTATTGTTTTTTTTTTTCTTCTATTACTGTGAAGAATGTCCTTAGTATTTTGATAGGGATTGCACTGAATCTATACATGGCTTTGGGTAGTAAGAACATTTGAACAATATTAATTATTTGGTTCCATAAATACAAGATTACTTTCTATCTATTCATAAATTCCTATCTTGTAATTTTCAGTATATAGATCTTTCACCTTCTTGGTTTAACTCATTCCTAAGTTGTGTGTGTGTGTGTTTTTAATGATATTGTAAATAGTATTATTTTATTTCTTTTTCAGGTGGTTTGTTATTATTGTATATAAACACAACTGATTTTTGCCTGTTCATTTTGTATCCTGCAACTTTATTGAATTTATTCCTTAGATTTAACCGTTTTTTTTGTGATCCTTAGAGTTTTCTATATATAAGATCATATCATCTGCAAAAAGTGACAGTTTTACTCCTTTCTTTTTAATTTAGATGCATTTTTATTTATTGTTCTTGCCTATTTTTTTTCTATCCAGGACTTTCAGTGTTATGTTGAATACCAGTGGTGAAAGTGGGCACCCTTCCCTTGTTCCTGATCTTAGCAGGAAATCTTTTGATGTTTCACCACTGAGTTTGATGTTTGCCGTGCATTTGTCATATATGGCTTTTATTATGTTGAGATATTGTCATCCTGTACCCAATTTGTTGAGTTTTTATCATGAAAGTATGTTTGTTTCTGTTTTGTTTTCAACAAACTATCTTAAGTCTCCTCCTAGCTCTGATATGCTATCGTTCCAGGAGACCATATCTGTTAACAAATGTTTCTCATGATTCTTCTTCCAGTTGCTAACCTCTAAGACCCTAATAATGCAAACAATACAAAACTCCACACAGATTGCCTTTAAACACTAAAGTACATTTACTGATTTATAGTTCTAGAATGTTTTATATGTAAAGTGGTCTTCAGTGTTGATTAGTTTGCTTCTTTGGTTTAATGATGTCATTGAATATACATTTTCTTCTGTCTTTCTCTACTATCTTTTGAAGTGTAGGCTCCATCCTTAGACTGGCTACCCATCATGGTCCCAGATGGCTGTCAAGAGCTCTTGAACTAACACATCCTTACCCATGATCAAGAAAAGAAGGTTCTTCTGTCTTAGCATTTCAAGGAAAAGTCCTGAAACTCATCCTGAGGGGACAGTTTAGAGGTTATATATTTACCACAAACAATAACAGTATTCAGAAAAATAGAATGGGCTAACTTTCTTAAGTCAATCAAGGCTTACTTCTACAACTTAGAAGGTAGGGTTGAGGTCATCTTGCCTTGAAATCCATAGGCTACTTAGGAGACAAAGGAAAATGCCTGAAAGGAAATCGGGGTCTTGTTAAGAAGGCAGGAGGGATGGATGTGGTCCATAGTGTAGCAGTTAGCGTGTCAGATTTACAAGCAAAAGGTCCTGGGTTTGCACCCCAGTGGAGCCAAGGTCCATGGTCTACAGCCATGCCACCTTTAACAAGTCTGATGTCTGATCTCGGAAGCTAAGAAGGGTCGGGCCTGGTTAGTACTTTGATGGGAGACCACCTAAGACCAGGTGCTGTAGGCATAAATAATAATAAAAAAGAAGACAAGAGGGAGCAATAGATATTGGGAAGACAATCAACACGTGTCCACTATGCAACATGATGAAGCTTCTGAGGTAGACTTCTGCCATAGACTTGCCTTTGGGAGGACCAAACATATTCTACCTTGTGCCAGGTTTCAAATAGCCTTCCCTGATACAAACTAGGAAAATGAAATCCCATCATCCATACATTAAGCACACATTCCAAATGGTTTCTTAAATGGATATTGGTTTATATCTTTTCAGTTTTGATGTCTTAGAATAAGATAACTGTAGGGTTAAGTAGGGATCTCCAATGTCTATAAGTCTATCTCATTCTGGGATCTTGAGTAAACGTGGTAATGTTATGCAGAAGGGTGCAACTCTCTGACTTCTTGGCTCCATCACTATACAAATGATTTCCATGGCTTTTGCATCAATGATTATCCTTATGTATTGTTGACTTAATAAAATTACAGCATTTTCACAGAGTCAGAAACAATGGGTCTCTTTTTTTCTGTGTCCATCCTGATTTGGGTCTCTTCCACTCTTTTATAAATTGTGGCCTAATTCTGTTAAAGTTAGAAGGCAACCAGGTACTGTGGAAAAAGCATTGTACTAAACCAAGGTTCTATTCTATTGCTAACTAGCTGTATGTATAACCTTAATTTGTGTATTCTCCTCTCTTTTCCTCAGTGCCTCCATTTGTAAAATAAATGGATTGGACAAGATGGTCTTTGAGGATCTTCCTGGCTTTTCCATGTCAAGTATATTGCAAGAACAAAAAGCACACTAATATATAACTTATATAAATCTTCACAGATAATTGAAGAAGCTCAGTTATAGTTCTCAGGGTAAATAATTGTTATTTTCCATCCTGGGATGTAAATGTTTATTTATTTAGATTAAAGAGAATTTTATATTTTATTATATGTATAATTTGTGTACACATTCTAGTTACCATTAAAAATTATAATAAACATATATATGTATGTTTATGCACATACATATACACATACATATTTGTATGAGTGTGTATGTGTATATATACATATACATTTATCAATCCATGGACTATTTTAGAGCCCCAACAGTTGCGTAACTGAAACCTTCTAGGCTCATAAGAAGTAAAAACCTAAATATATCTTATCTTTTAAGAGAAAGTAAACAAAAGGCTTTCAATATCTCATTAATCTTAAACCCTGAAGTGATGTGATGAAAAAAAAAGAAATATTTTTTATTGTAAAAATATTTTCTGTCTAGAATGTGCTAGGAGTTGTTCCAGGTCCTGGAATTACAGCAGTGAACAGTAAAATATTTGCCCACACTGAGCTAACATTTAAGCAGGGGGAGACAGACAATAAGCCAATGCATAAATTAAACAGATTAGAAGGTGATAAGTGCTACAGAGAAAAGCAAAACAGGAAATTAGATTAGAAGTTTTGATAGGTAGTGCCTGATTGTAGTATTCAATAGATTAGGGAAAGCCATGCATAGACCTAAGGGGCAGGCACCAAAATGCTGAGTTTAAACTTACTCATTGTCTTTCTTGGAGGAAATATCCTTCCTTTTTGGTCATCATTCTCTTTATCTGCAATATAAGGAGAAATGAATCAGGGAAGCTCTGTAGGTTCTTCCACAATTTCATCCTCAGTTTTTAAGAACATAGAATTGGCATGCACTGATTTAAGAAAAATCACCAAGCTTGCCTATCCCAATAATGAAAACATCCCTTGAACTAGGAAATAAGAAAACAGAAATTTGAGAGGGCAAACACATTAGTGATTAAAACAAAATTTTGGAGGTTTGGAGAAACATGATGGAGTGAGAGACATCCCCAGATGTCTCCCCTTGAAACAATAATAAGCTGAACATCTAAAACTCAATGAAAAACACCCAAACTGCACACCAGCAAATCCGAGCTTGGGATCTGCTCATAAGAGCTACCACAGGTCTGAACCCCAGGTGTCAAGCAGTGGACTGGGAGAGATAAAGAAGCTAACTCTCGCAGCTGCCAGAGCTCCCTGTAGGAGGAGGAGGAGGGGAGAAGGTGCAGCAAGTTCCCTGAACAGCCCTGCCTGGGAGAGATGTGTGTTCCATGCAGCCAGTGACAGGGCCCAGTAATCAGGGCACAAAGCAGAGAAGTGGGACAGCAGAGAAAAAAGAAATGATTTTCATCGACTGTGGTTGCAAAACCAAGGCTGAGCCACAGCCCCCAACACCAAACCCAGAAGACCCCTCCCCCCTCATTTCCTTTGAGACTGATCACCGCGGAGCCCCAGGGGAATCTGAGCAAATGCTAATGAAACTTTTGCTAATATGGACAGGGACTGAGACTAAGGATAGTGAGTATGATTAAATATCTACAATAAAATAAAAAAAAAATAATTATTAAAGCAGGTCTCCAAGAGGCTTAGATACTACAGGAACCCCCCCCCCCAAAATAAGTGCCTTCTTTGCAGCAAGCTAAAGAAAGACCTTTATATGATAATTCTTCTTTCTGGAAAAAAAGCAGAATACATTTCCATGAATGCCCAGGCAGAGAAATAGTCCATTAAACACCAGGAACAACCAAGGTGACAAGGCATCTCAGAAAGAAAGAGAAAAATCTACAGAAAATAATAAGCTTACAGACATTGAAAGGTGCAAATTAAATGAAAGAGAATTCAGGATGCTAATTCTGAAAAGACTCAGTGAGTTGCAAAACAAGTCATGTCAACAGTTTCAGGAATTGAAAAAACAACTAGGTAAGCAGAGAAAGGAGATTGAAACCATCATAAAGAACAGAATAGATCTTTGGGAGATAAAAAACACAATGCAAGAGTTGAAAAATGAAATAGGAAGCTTGGGAAATAGAGTGGACTAAATGAAGGAAAGGATCAGTGATATTGAAGACAGAAATCTAGAAATAAATCAGAAGAGAGAAGAGAGAAATCAAAGAATGAAAAATAGTGAAAGAGAATTTCAAGAATTAGCTGATACTATCAGGAGAGGAAACAAGAATAATGGGCATTATCGAAGGCGAAGAAAAGGAGCAGGGACTAGAAAGCATTTTCAGACAAATAGTTGATGAGAATTTCCTAAATTTAAGAAATGAGCTACAGCTTGGAATTCAAGAAGTCAACAAAACATACAATTATCTCAATGCAAAAAGGCCTTCACAAAGACACATTGTATTAAAATTATCACAAATCAACAACAAAGACAGAATTCTCAGGGCAGCCAAGGGGAAGAAAACAGTAACTTATAAAGGAAAATCTATTAGATTATCATCTGAATTCTCAGCAAATACCTTGCAAGCCAAAAAGGAATGGAATAAAATATTCAAAATATTAAGTGAAAGGAACTACCAGCCTAAAATAATGTATCCAGCTAAGCTCTCCTTTAGATATGAAGGAGAAATTAAGACCTTTCCAGGCATAAAAAAATTGAGGGAGTTCTACACTACAAGGCCTGCACTATAGGAAATATTGGAAGGGGTAGGTTCATCTAAAACAAAATGGCAAAAAAATACATAATAAGAATAACATGACTATCAGGCAAATAGACGTAGAGGAGTGCATCCTTTACTAAGAACAGAGCATTATAAGCTTAAGCAATAACAAGAGATTTGCTATAGCAAAATAGTAATGAACGTTCATAAATAGGGACAAATTGAGACAACAATGATGGAAAAGGGGAGAATTCAAGGATCCAA